>NC_141037.1:15630000-15745000 GCF_052040795.2 Danio rerio
GGTTGTCCGCCTATTTACATATTCAGCAGCGAAACATTCATATAATGCCGCACGCAAATATGATGTCACAATATTTTGTTGTTTTAAGCTAATATCATTTAACTACACATGAACAAAAAATAAAAACATATACATACAACTATATTTGGCACAAGAAAATCTGACATGCGGGTAAAAACATTTCAATGAAATTCACAGACCTGCTGCTTCAATTACAACATGCAAAATGTAAAATTTGTACAATACAGTCAGTATTTGAGTTGGATCTATTGTTTGATAACAGTTACAAGTATCTAAATGAATAGTACATAATAAAGCTACAATAAATTTACAAAAACATTTCGGATTTAAAGGAAAACGGTAAACAAATGAAGAGCGAAATGAGAATATTTCATTTGATCTTGGTTCATTACAAGCAAACAAAAAAGAAATCTTGTGAATATGGCTTTTTGGCATTCGTCCCAAAGGTGTCATTAAACTAAATGCCATTCCTCTACATTTGGACGAATCGGTTCTCCAGCAAAGGTAATGATATCAGTGTCCATTTCCCCCCTCTGACAGAATCCGGTTTGGTTCGGTAAATCTGGCCGTCAGCAGGTAGAAGAGAGCAGGTCCAGGCACCAGAGCCAACAGAGGCAAATCCTGGCCTAGTTTATCCAGTCGGGATATAGAAATAATACCGTATGCATGGAGGAGCCAATGGCTAAAGAGAACGACGAGCCGTTTCTTCTTGGCCACAAGGTTTTTGAAAGACTGTGGGAGATAATTCACAAACCGTTTTAATACAATTAGCATTGAATTTAAAACCAAAAGCAGTATAACATTAAAAAAAAAAAAAGCATTTACCTGTATCTCTGAAGCTGACATGTAAACTGCCAACGTGACCAAGGATAGGACCAAAATAATATACGGAAACGCATAGTCTGGTAAAATAAACAAAAGGGAAATATACAAACAATGGTATTAGCTAAAACTAAGGCTGTACACATGGATATGTAGCTTAACATTGTTTTGGTTTTTAATTATTTGGTTAAGCCTATAAATTACATGATATAGATAAGCTTGATGTTATCTTTTCATTCGTTCATTCATTCATTTTCTTTTCGACTTGATCCCTTCATTAATCTGGGGTCTCCACAGTGGAATGAACCGCCAACTTATCCAGCATATGTTTTACGCAGTGGATGCCCTTCCAGCTGCAACCCATCTTTGGGAAACATCTATACACACTCATTCACACTAATACACTACGGACAATTTAGCCTAACCAATTTAACTGTACCACATGTCTTTAGACTGTGAGGGAAACCGGAATGTTATCATTTCACAAAATCATATTTTTGTAGTTTACACACACAATAACAGTTTTGTTTTTAAAAAATGTGCACTTGGAAATGCAAAATATTGTGGCTTTTGTGTAAATGAACAGTCAAAACACATAAAAAAAAATTAAATTTTACTGCTGAAATCATTGTGGCATAAACAGCCTCAGTAACCGTCAAGTTACAAAGAAGAACAATCGATTTTAAGCTTTGAGTGAAATAACAAAAATGTAGTGTATTAGGGTGCTTTCACACTAGCACTTTTGGTCTGCAACCAGGTTCATTTAACATCAGAGTTTGGTACGTTTAACTAGTGTGAACGATGTCTTCTGAACTCAGGTGAGCATGTGTGAACCATACCAGAGTCAGCCTAAAAGAAGTGGTCTAGGACAGTGATTCTCAAATTTTTTTCATCAAGTACCACCTCAGAAAAAAAATTGTCTCTCCAAGTACCAACTTAATGAGCGGTATTGAAATACAGTAGCATTGTAGGCCCAGTAAATCAGCTACAGATTTGTAAAGTTAAAAAACAAGGCAGATTAATTACTATTAATAACAATATTGTTGTCAGCCACTTTAAACATTATAAATTATTTGAACATTAACCCTGCACTGTGCTTACATGTAAACAAAAAAAAACTAAAACTAAAACGTCAACATTTAAAATAAAATGTGCTTTTAAAAGGTAAAAATAATAGGTTACTTTTCTTAAAAAGTGTAAAAAAAAAAAAAAAAACTACTGTACTCCTGTAAAAAATTACGATAGAAGCTACACATAGATTATATGTCATCGTATTAATGTATAAATATTTTTTGATGCATTTTAAATATATGTAGCATGTACATATGACATAACTGATTCCTACGTGTACCATTTGAAGGAAGCCCTCTACCACTAGTGGTACACATACCACAGTTTGAGAACCACTGGTTTAGCGTTTGGTTCGCACAAACTCTGGTATGGTTCACTTCTGATATGCAGTGATGGGGATAACAGCGCTATGAATAAACAGCATTACTAACGGCGATACTTTTTTTGGTTATGAAAATTTTTCTCCACCGCAAATACTTACTAGACAGAATTAAACTAAAAATATCTAGATATATAGCTGAGGAAACGCTGTTGATGGCTCTCACATTATCCCACAACAACATTAAAATAGTGTAGATTAGGGTACAATGTTTTATATTTATTTTATAGTCATTTGACAACTTAGATTTTTTTTAAAGTAACACAATAGTTACTTTCCCTGGTCATTAGTTACTTTTATATACATGTAACTCGGTAACTCAGTTACTTTTTGTGTAAAGTAACTATAACTAATTACTCTTTTAAAGTAAATTGCCCAACACTTCTGATATGAATGCAGTCCTACCAAATAACGGAATGAACCGCCAACTGTACAACAAACTTTAGTTTTCATAACATTCATTCATGTGTGTTTGTCTGTGTCTCACCTAATGTTACTTTGGCAACAAGCAGGACTGACCATGTGCAAGCACAATGATAATGTCTGCTTGTGTCCTCCAAAACTGACATCTGCAGACCCCGCATTATGTGCTGAACGCTTTTAATATTTTTATTATTTTTTATTTTTTTATTTAATAAAAAAAATTATTTAATATTTTTATATATTTAATAACTAAAATATAAATTAGACATCTAAAAAAACTGTAATATTAATAAAATCTGAATTTAAGATTAAAAATAACTAAAAATGTTAATGAAAAAATGTCGTAAAACAACATTAAAATTTCTCAAATTTGAAGTTAAAATTAAAAATAACTAAAACATAAATGAAAATATTAGACATTGAAATAAAACAAATAAACAACAGTAATATTACTCAAATTTGAAGTTAAGATTAAAAATAACTAAAACATAAATGAAACAATTAGACATTGATAAAATAACTAATAAAAAATGCTATATTACTAAAATTTTATACTACTGTTTTTATTTGTTCTTTTCAATCTCTAACTGTTCAATTTGTGTAAAAAGTTAAGAAAAAAAAAAAAAAAAAAAAAAAAAAAATATATATATATATATATATATATATATATATATATATATATATATATATATATATATATATATATATATATATATATACACATAGTTTTTTTACTTACACAGCAGTCCTCCTCCAACTGCCTGCAGGACAGTGAGGATGGGAAAGAAATACAGCGCTGCGTAGATGCTCTTGAAACGATCCGTCTTGCCTAAACCACATGCAATCTTTTTAACCAGAAGTGGCCGTAGAAGCATCATGAAAACCAGACAGAAAGCGTAGTAGATCAACACAATGGTGTATCTGGAAAAAAATAGCAAGTCACAAATCAAGTTAGTTTTTTGTTGAGCAGAATCATGATCAAAACCTACTTTGTCCAGCTAACAGAAAAGAAGTTCGCCATTCAAGCGTGGTCCATTCCTAATGTAGTAAGACCAAATTATAGGGTTTTAAGGAACTGTATTTTTTGTTTCATAAGTTTTAAAATGTTATAATAAAAAATATATGGCATTATCAATCCAATGCAACTGTGTTAAACAATGCAACAATGTGTCAATAGTGTAAAGCCTAGAAACCAACAAATATAACTGATGCCTCAAATCACATACATATATCGCTATAAAAGCCACTCACAGAGGAAACACAGCCTCCTGTGTGCAGTGCAACGTGGTGACGTAGTCTGGGCTGGGGTTATACAGCATGGTGTACCAGTCTGAAAGCATCTTCACCTCACAGGAACGAATATACAGCTGGCCGACAGGATCATTGAGCAGCAGAGTCACTACAGCAGCAACTGTGCATTCAAACAGGGCCGTAATGTGCTGGAAAAGGGCACTAGAACTGTTGATGACATTAAAAGAACACAGGTTAGTCTGAAAAGTTTTGCCACAATATTGGAAAATCCCATCTACACGACAGAATTTCCTCAGTCATACCAGTTTTACTGAAAGGCAAAAACTAATTTTGAGATTTAGTTCTTTTGGCTTTTCACAAATTGTTTTCAGTATAATGAAACAGAAACAAAATATGCTTTTATGTGCTGCTTTTATTGCACTTTATCAATCTGTGTGTGTAGATTTCGATTACAATACATATTTCAAAATAAAAACTCCTTCAGTGAGCCATAAATCTTCACTTCAGCTGACAAACTTTACAGTTTTATTCTTTTATTCTTATTCTATTTTTTTAAAGAAAGACATGTATCATGTTAATATATAATTTGTCTAATTATATACACAACATTTTATTCTATACAAAGACATACCCAAATCTTCGTCTTGATCGTGATAAAGAACAGGTGCTGAATGTTTGTGCACACTTGGTCAAAACAAATATACTTTTATTATGGTTATATTATACTTTTATTATTAACTGCTTAGTTAATATATGATTGAGCAAGGCAACTTTTTTTACCACTGAAAAAACTGACTCTTGATTTGCATCAGAGATCTGAAGTGTTTGGGTGCATATGTTCCACTCTCTGGGTCTTTAGGATCCTCTAAGACTAGCCTTTGTCTTTCTAATCTTCTTTTGTTTCTGTTTTTGCTCTTAAGAATGTGTATGCAATTGAATGCGTGACAAGAACTTCTGTACAGGTTACAAGATATCAGTACCATAGTTGTTTATTTGTGAAAAGTTTAATAAAGAATAAATTAAAAAAAGAGATTTTTATATTGAAAAAACATTTGCCACCAAATGTAAAAAAATAAATAAATAAAATTGTACTGTCCAATTTTTGTGCAAGAAATCTATGCAAATAAGCACATTTTAATCAATTAAGTGAAGCTTCATTTGCATATTAAAACATAACATTTTAGTAAACTTGCAAACTTACAAAAGTAATACAAACATGTTTACAAGTCCTAAAGCAACCAATCAACGGAGGAAGTATAGTGATAAAGTCTTTTTTTACTCTATTCGCCTGCAGTCCCTTTAATAAGTACACATGCTTGTTTACTCAAATGTCTATTCAGCAAATCACATTGCTCTAACTTGAACCATTAATGCATGTAGATTTGGTCAAGATGATCTGCTGAAGTTCAAACCAAGCATCAGAAAAAATATACTGAAAATTTCTTGGTTAATGGTGCTGGACAGATTAGTATTATTTAGTATTATATTAGAGATTTACAGAGAATAGTTCAAAACCCCTACAGAATGTTTCTGGCACCTTATTAAATCTATACCACTTAGAAAAGGCAGTTCAACAAAGTCAGTTTATACTGTTTTCCATTTTAAAATATTACTTATAAATACAGCTTATTACCTCTTTTTCCCAGAATACCACTCGATAAAGAACCAGTGCAGGACCAGAGGCAGCATTGCCATGAAGCCCAGGTACAGCCAGTCATAGAGATCAGGAGATCCAGTGCATTTCATACAGATCTTCTCCAAGTTCGTCCTCTCGCCACGAGGACAAACCTTTATAATAAAAAATGGCAAAATCACTTCAAAACAAAGTAAATCCAGTCCACTGTGCAATCAAATCTATCAATACGAGCAAAATTGCTCTTGAATGACCAGGAAAAGTTTAAAACTTTAAATATGATCCACTAGTAAACATCATTTAATGCATTAACTAACTATAAGCAATATGTTTGTTATTGTAATACATATGTCATGCAGCTACATTAGTTGTAAAGTTATGGTCCTAAATTATTCATCTTTTATAATATAAAATAAATAAAACAATTAAAATACAACTGTTTAGTGTTTAACTGTTAATGTTCATAAATAATCCAAAATTCAATACAATATCATTTAGTCAATGGAAATCTTCATCGAACATGGATATTCAGCATGCACTGGGGCGGTTTGCTGCCAAGTGTGATGCGGCTGGGATGAAAATCCGCACCTCTAAGTCCGAGGCCATGGTGCTCCACCAGAAAAAGGTGGTTTTGGCATCTCCAGGTAGGAGAAAAGTCCTTACCCCAGGTGGAGGAGTTCAAGTATCTTGGGGTTTTGTTCACGAGTGAGGGAAGGATGGAGCATGAAATTGACAGGCGGATCGGTGCAGTGGCAGCGGTAATGCAGTCGATGTATCGGTCTGCTGTGGTAAAGAAGGAGCTGAGCCGAAAGGCTAAGCTCTCAATTTACAGGTCAATCTACGTTCCTACTCTCACCTATGGTCATGAGTATTGGGTCATGACCGAAAGGACAAGATCTCGTATACCCTTAAAGACAGGGTGAGGAGGTCTGTCACCCCGGAGGAGCTCAGAGTAGAGCTGCTGCTCCTCCACATCGAGAGAAGTCAGCTGAGGTGGCTTGGGCATCTGTTTCGGATGCTTCCTGGAGGCCTACCTAGGGAGGTGTTCCAGGCAGCATATCCCACCAGGAGGACGCCTCAAGGAGGACCCATGACACACTGGAGAGACTATGTCTCTCGGCTGGCCTGGGAATGCCTCGAGATACCCCTACAGGAGCTGGAGGAAGTGTCTGGGGAGAGGGAAGTCTGGGGTTCTCTTCTAAGACTGCTGCCTCCGTGACCCAACCCAAGATAAGCAAATGAAAATGACATGACATGATGACATGGCATTTTAAACGAATGTAACTTAGTGAAGTAAGGCTACAGTATTGAGGTAAAGTTGGTATAATTTTCACACATTCGGACTTTGTCCTTTATAATATAATTTAATTAAAGTATTATTTGCAAATTCATAATAGTGAAATCATATTAGCAGCCAACAACTGCGGGGCAAGTGTGGGGCAGAACGGTGGTGCACATTCGCCCCACAGCAAGAAGGTCGCCGGTTCGAGCCTCAGCTGGGTCAGTTGGTGTTTCTGTGTGGAGTTTGCATGTTCTCCCTGTGCTCGCATGGGTTTCCTCCGGGTGGCTCCGGTTTCCAAAGACATGCGGTACAGGTGGATAAGTTGGCGGTTCATTTCGTGTGGCGACTCCAGATTAATAAAGGGACTAAGCCGAAAAGAAAATGAATGAATGAATAAATAAACTACAACATTGTTCACAGTCAATTAAATAGTGCTGATGTTGCTTTGAAGTCATATTTATAGGTGATTTCAGTCTGAATATTGAAAGTACCATGGTTAACAATATAGGGAGCGTGTCACAATTTGTCACTGACCTAATGTGTATGAAATAAAACCAACTTTACCTGAATCAGAGTGAGCATGTAGACAAAACAACTGCGCTTATTGATTTTTCAACAATGTTATTCATACAAACTATTAAATTAGAGCACATTGTAATATAAATTATGTGTGGTTTACTTGAACAGACTGATGTAAAAATGAGAAACTTACCCCACATTCTCCCCATATATCAGTAGTATCATTAATGCTGGTTCTTCCACAGTAAAGTCCAGGACAAGTGGAGCTCATTGCCACGGCTGTAATACACGCAGAAAAAAACACCATCAAATAATGAAGACAATAATAATATAACAACAACAACAACAACAACAACAACAACAAAACAATAACGTCATCTTATTCAAATGTTGTTATGGCAGCAAACTATACAGCGACGTAATTAACAGCAAGAAATCAACGCTGAATCGCATTCTCATAAGATGTCTGCATTTAATATTGGCTGTTTTAACATACCCATTTCATAAGCAGCATTACAAACCGAGCAATCGCCCAGTTTATTTAATTAGTTGGTTTTAAACTGCAGTTACCAAACCCGACGTAAGAGAAACCGGAAGAATGTCTCCGTCTTCTTCATGTAATGCGGGAGGAATTGCCAAAGGTCAACTGTTACACAGCGCCGCTCTCTGGTGTACAAGTATGAGTCTAAAATGCTCAGTAATTGAATAATGTTTTCAGAAATGTCCGCTAAATAGTGCATTCTGTGTAATTTTACCATTGCCCTTTTAGCTACTGTTGCCTACAGCTTTTTCTTGCTGGGTAAGTGCCTCATTTTATATCGGTTAGTTCTAGGAATCCACACATAGGCTAATGTTTAGCTTTTTGTAACGTGTTTGTAACGTGTTTAGCTGTTTGTTTTTGTTTTGTTTATTTACCTATGGAAAATGTGCAATTATTTACAATCATTTCAGTAATATGTTAACTAATGTGCACATTTAAATGCTTTATTTACAATACAGTTTGGAAAGTATTATTTCCTGTCTTTTAGTAGATATAGTAGCCTATATAGATGTCTTGCTTTGTTTATAACAAAGTAGTGGATCTAATTGAATCTGCATTGTGTTATTATTTTTAAAAAGTTATTTTTTTTATTGTTTTTATTATTATCTTTTTTATTATTTTATTATTTTTTTACAAAATTTCGCACTGAAATAGTAAAGAATATCTGCAGTTTCTGTCTGGCACTGTTCCTGTATAGGTTACTGTATGCAGACAGTCACGTAAGCTATACTTTTGTCACATAAGCTTTTGTTTTTCACCTGCTGAACAGTATAAAGGCCATTCTTCCTCTACAGGCATTTTTAGCCTTGTGAAGTTGAGTAAAAAAAACTTGTTCAAAATTAACTTAACATAGCCTCATAAGTTTAAACTATTTGTCTAGTTTTAAGATCTGTAAGAGGACAAACTTGGATAAGAAGAGAAACATTTTTTCCATCATGAACTGAACAAATGTCAATCCTACCACATCTTAATATACAGCTTTGATTTCAAAATGAAATAAATAATGGCAGTCAAACATTGTCTAAGATCATTTTTGCATGAAGTTTAACCAATCTTTCCACAATATATAATAATAATAATACATTTGTCAATGAAATAAATTAGTTGTATGCTAAATTTTACACCTGTCACACTCTAAAATTTAATATTAATTTGGTTAAGAGTTTATTAGAAAATAAATAAACTGAATTTGTATATTAAACAGAGCATGGACTTATAAATTGTGAACACACTTTTAATGTGTGATGAGAACTTTTTAAATATATTTTTTTAAATGTGTGTGGTGATGGAAAAGACAGTGGTGGAAATGACATTTCAACAGTTTATTGTGAAAAAATGAAAATAGCTTCACCCATTAGCTTTGAATTAATACTACCCTTTCATGTATACAAAACATTCTTATTTATTTGGTTTTTAAAAGCATCTTTGAAGATACAGCATGTTTGGAAACAACGTAGAATAAATGTATTTCCTTATATCAAGCAATATTTACCTTGATTTTTCTTCAAGTGTTGTTGACAAAAATGTAAATTCCCTCCATCTTGAACATGTTCTCAGATGGCACTATTAATTTTCATAGAAACCGCCTAAATAATCTGTCACACAAACTTTTTAAAGTGACATTGCAGTGTTGTGGTGGAAATGACACTGATACTGTGCGACAGCTATATTTTGAATAAAAAAATAATATTGATAATAGTTTCACTTTAATAGCTATAAAATATTTAAATTATTTCACTAGTGCGTAATTAAGATACATTAATAGATACCAGATAAATCTTATTTTAAAATGTTATCTTTATTGTTGATGTTTAAAACTCTGGCTGTGGGACAAGGCAAAAAACAGTGATTTTGACACCTAAAAGGAGGTTGAATAATATATTTTAAAAATTTAATCGAACTTTAGTTAAAAAATTTTAAGTAGGTTTTATTGTTAGTTTGACAAAGAAAGAGAAATTTAAACAAAATTATATATATATATATATATATATATATATATATATATATATATATATATATATATATATATATATTTTTTTTTTTTTTTTTTTTTTTTTTTTGGATATATGATCAAAGGACATAAAAGTGCCTGTAGTTGAAAAATTACCTATTAATTTGCTAATTTTTGATCAGTTATTTAGATACTGTGTGTTATTATTTAGATAGTGTGTATTGATATTTCCCAGTACTGGGTTGCAGCTGGAAAGGCATCCGCTGAATAAAACGTGCTGGATAGGTTAGCGATTTATTCCCTGATGAATAAAGGGACTAAGAAAAAGGAAAATTAATGAATATAATATTTTTCAGCTCTTATTCCTAAAGAAACCCTTAACAAAATAAAAACTGGAATCAAGTTTATAGGCCATAAATAAATAAATAAATAAATATTGAAGAGAGAATTTAGGTGAACATAAAAAATGCAGACTTAGTTACTTAATAATTAAGTTTTTAAAAATGTTAATTTTCTACAGTGTTGTATGAATTTAATAGAGTTAATATGTAGGTCTAATGTACAGTGCTCAGCATTACACAAAGTTATATGTTAGGGAAAATGTTGAATAACATTTTCAAAAATAGAAAAAAATCAAGAAAAACTAAAAATATATAAAAATTTTGTTGAAATGTAGTTTGTTATTTTGTTTGCATGAAATTAAATGTATTTTCTAAAGATGTTATGTGATTAAAATATTACTTTAATAAATATATCCGTTTAATAAACCTGTTTTGTTCAAATGCACCAATATATTTTACCCATATTCACTGAGAAATGTATCAAATATGCTGAGCACTGTATAAGAGTCATAGCATTTTAAAATAATGTACTGTAATCTTACTACAAGTACTACATTTGTTAACCTTATAATCAGTTATAAAAAAATATATATTAAATGTTCAGTGACTTAAGGCCCTTTTTTAATACACCTCCAATATTCTTTAGAGAGTCTTTGGACAGACAGACAGACAGACAGACAGACGGACAGACTAGATAGACAGACAGACAGACAGACAGACAGACAGACAGACAGACAGACAGACAGACAGACAGACAGACAGACAGACAGACAGACAGACAGACAGACAGACAGACAGACAGACAGATAGATAGATAGATAGATAGATAGATAGATAGATAGATAGATAGATAGATAGATAGATAGATAGATAGATAGATAGATAGATAGATAGATAGATAGATAGATAGATAGATAGATGGATGGATGTGCGTTAAGGGCACCGTCTGTAGCTATGAATCAGCGGCTGCGTGCGCACAAACCACAACAAATGAAACCAATCTTCATAAGAAAGTGCGTAATTCAGCTGGAGAAAAAAAATGAGGACCGGTGTCATGGCAACGGCTTCAAACGTCACGGGGAGGGGCAGGGCCTGCATCTGTATCACAGAAATAAAACAAGCTGGTAGAGCGGCTGTGACAATAAAACCGTGTGAAACTGTAGGCGGACGGCGGTGAAATGCAACTAATTAGACAAACAAGTAAACATTCGCTGGCTATAACCTTCACTATGGTCGTAATAAAGATTGTGGCTACTGAACGGCTGAGCCACATCCGCCTGTTAACTACCACAACACAGAATTTTACGACGAGATTTTCAGAAGTTTAGTGTGGAGTTGATTTTTTAAAAAACTGAACGAGGAGATCAACATGACATGGATAATTGAAATATGGAAACATTTTCATTGATCATGTGGAAGTTTAAATAGGCTAGAGTAGCAAGGTTAATGCTAATAAATTCTCTTTTCTGTGGTGTTCTTTATTTGGTATATATCTCTTTGGTTAAATCATGCCAAACTGCCAAATTTAAAAAAAAATGGTTTGCATTTATTAACTCCTAATGTCGCTAGTTAACACACTCAATGCATTTTTTTTTTCAACGCATGCCATAATTTCTAAAATATCAATCTCTACAATGTGGTTGATATGCAGGTACACATACCTATGAAAAATCTAAAAATATGAGGTGTAAAGATACATTTATTTAAAACAATCAAAATAAAACATTATTAAAACTAAATCATCTTTATTTTTTGAAGTAAGCCATCAAATATTTTAGATTTAACACTTTCATGTTTTTATAATAAAACTAAAATCAAGTGTAGTAGTGCAACAGAATTATTTAAATGCTCATTCTTTAAATGACTTTAACGGTTATTGGGGTCAACCATTTGGTAGAGCATTTAAACTAAAGGGTATGATGAAAATGTGTACATTTCATGTATTTTTCTACACAGAGAATAAATAAATAAACTTTAAACGTATAAGTGAGCTCAAAGTAAACCCAATTTTGCATATTTTTGTAATGACTTAAAATAATAAAAATGTAGAGCTTCAGCTAGGATTTTACATTTAAAAATTCATAACAACAATAGTCCAATTAGTTTTCAAATTAATCCTAATATGGGCCGCTTGTGGTGCTTCACACATTTTATTGATCTGTTTTTGTTTCAAGAATAAGGTTCAAGATTTAGAATACAAGTTAACTGTAAAATGTTTTCTCTATTTAACAACAATACAGTAAAGTGAAAGATGACCTCACTTGGATTGTAAGTTGTCTTGCACAGCTGGATGTTGGACTAAAAAAACAATTGTTTGCATTGGTTAAAATTAGCTGAAGTCACGCCGAAGTAACAGTCAATAGTCTTAAAGCCTTTTATTATCACGATTATAGTTGCAAAGCAGTTAAAATAAGACAAATAAGTTCATATATGGGACAAATTCTGGACCTTTGTCAGTGACGGGTGGGTCTTTCGAACTTATCTTATAGCTCACTATCAAAAGGTGCCTGTTACTTACCACTTGTCAGAATGCACCAATCACAGCCCCATTGAAAACTGTACAAATAATAAGAGACACTCATATGGTCGATTTCCATATACATTTACGATATTAATTAACTTAATTATTATTTAGTTACAGCATGCCAAACTGCCAAATTAGCTCTGTATCAATAATACAAATAAAGAATTATCTTGCAAAACAAAAGTTTTAAGCCCAATATTCATGTAGGCCTACCTCTAGCATCCGTTTTGTTTTTCACTGTTTACACACGAGTATCTTAGAAGGATTCTTGGCTATATGAATAGAAAACTGAAGAGTATGATGAAAATGTGTATATTTGATATATTTTTCACACAGAGAATAAATAAATAAACTTAAAACCTATAAGTGAGCTCAAAATAAACACAATTTTTTGCATTTGCAAATGTAAATCATTTAGGTAATCCTAACAGACCTAAAATAGTAAATATTTAGTATGATTTACCATCAGACATTTAAAAAAAACGATTATGTTTCTATTTTTAGACTGTATGTAAACTTCTGGGTTCAACTATATATGTTCCATTTCCATATGCATTTCCATTATTATTTTATTAAATTATACTACACAACAAGAAGATTAAACCTCTAAAAAAAGACAGAATGGCTACTCAAATGTGAATACGTCTAAATAGAAAATAGCTTTGTGGGCCTCCAAGCGCCCCCTAGAGGAGTGAGCGCGTTTCGTCAAGCATTAAAAATAAGCGAGCAGCGTCGACAGCCCATCTGTAACGGGGGAGGGCACGGGAAACATTCTTTACTCCAAACACACTGTATGGCATCAAAGGACTACACATGGACCATCCAAGCTTACTCTCATTTTTACTGTGAAACGGGCACTGGAGAAACTGACAAGGGATGAATTCTCCTCCACCCCACACCGTGTCCAATGGATCTCCCCAGCATCATCAGCAACACAACCGCGGACAACATGTCGGGTTCGGGCTATATTCTAGAGATTGTGACCACCAAACCGGGGGTAAACACGCTGAGCACTCAGGCCAGCAACTACACGGATGTGCACCGCGACATCCCGGTGAGGAGTTCGGAGGGGAACTCGGTTCTCCAGGGCATCGCAGTGGCCGCGCAGGCGCTGCTGCTCCTGGCCATCTTCTTACTGTCCAGTCTGGGTAATTCAGCGGTTGTGGTGGTCATAATCAAACACAGGCAACTGAGAACGGTCACAAATGCATTCATCATGTCCCTCTCCCTCTCCGACTTCCTCACGGCGGTTCTTTGTTTACCCTTCTCCTTCATGATGCTCTTCAGCAAGGATGGAAAGTGGATGTTTGGAGAGCCCTTCTGCATCGCCAATGGGTTTTTCAACACCTGTTTCGGCATCATCTCCACACTGACCATGACTCTTATCTCGTTCGACAGGTATTACGCGATCGTCCGGCAACCCCAAGCCAAAATTGGCCGGAGGCGAGCGATCCAGCTCCTGGTGGCCGTTTGGTTCTCCGCCGTGGTCTTTTCCTTTCCCTGGTACCTGTTTATGGAGACCTCCAGGCGCTTGGTGGTGCACAAACAAGGGTTTTATCACTGCATGTACGTGTTCCACTCCGGCACCTCCAGGATGGGCACCGCATACAGTATATCTTTAATAGTAATCTGTTACCTGCTTCCCTTCGCCCTCATGTGCTTCTGCCACTACAACATCTGCAAAACAGTCCGGCTGTCGGAGATCAGGGTGCGGCCGGTCACCACTTACGCGCACCTGTTGCGCTTCTACAGCGAGATGCGCACCGCGACCACCGTGCTCATCATGATTGTGTTCAGCATCTTCTGCTGGGGGCCCTACTGCCTGATGGGTATCATCACCGCGCTCGGAAACTACTCTTTCACCCCTGCTATGGATACCGTGGCTATTTGGATGGCGTGGGCAAACGGTGCCATTAATCCTTTGATTTACGCCATAAGGAACCCGAATATATCCATGCTGTTGGGCCGGAGCAGAGAGGAGGGATACAGGACTAGAAACATCGCCGCGTATTTGTCCACGCAGACGCAGCGCAGGGACGCGGTTCGAAGCCGGGCTGACCGGATTCGGGACCGGTACGTGAGCCGGCACGGCGCAAACAGCCGCTTGTCTTCCTCCAGCCCGGCCAACGGAGGGGATGTGGCCATGTGGGCCTGTAAAAACCCGGCGGTGTTCTTCTGCAGAGACGCGCATCCAGATACAATAACTGAGCCACCGGTGCCCAAAGTTGAGACTGCTGACACCAGTCTGTAACAGCGCGGTCACACTTTATGATGACAAGGGGAGGTGCTACAGGTGTACACTGGCTCCAAGCTTTCACACTTGAACAAATGAAAAGTTATTGTATTAGATCCAATGTCAATCAGGTGGAAATTGATATAACATTCATTTACATAAACACTGAAAAATTGCTGTTTCACATAGTACATTTCAAAATTAGTTACAAAGAAATTGCAAACAGAAGTAAATTAAACTGAAGACTGACATATAGGCTATTAAATTATTTTAATTTTATTGTAAATGTTTGCATTTTTCAGATAATCAAGTGATAATTTGCACAAGTAAACACTTTTTTTACTAGACTGGAAATATCTGATTTTAATTTATAATTTGTTTTAAAAATGTAGATTTTTATATTTTCTGGGTATCTTAAATCAATTAAAATAACCATAATAGTGTTGTTTTGTTCATATTTGCTAAATAACTTTTATCAAAAGGAGCTGACAATCACAAATTATTAAGTTGTTTATTCACATTAAATAAAAATCTAATTTGTAATATTTTCCGTATAGGGATGATACTATATTTCTATAATGTTTATTTAAATTCATAAAATATTCTTCACGAATTGTCCGTTTGCTGCAAGAAACAGATAAGTCACCTGTAGTCTACCTCCCTTCAGACTTCAGTAAATCATGTGCATTTAAATGGAAATGTACTGTATAAATTAACGTTTGACAGTTCCAACTATTTTAATATACATTAACACTATTACATAATATAATGTTGACCTTTATTTTTCCTCTTGGCCTATATTTAAAGTCAAACAGAATAATTAATAGCATCAGTGTTGAAGATTTACACCCTTCAGCTTTAACTATCACCAGGCCTAACGGTGAGTCAAAATTTAAAGGTATAGTTCATCATAAACGAAAAATTCTGTCATCAATTTACTCAGTTTGAGATTCTTTCTTCTGTTAAACTCAAAAGAAGATATTCTGACGAGAGATAGAAACCTGTAATCATTGCTTTCCATAAATAATGCATTCTGTATATGGTTACAGGTTTTCAGCTATTTCAAAAATATCTTCTTTTGCGCTCAACAGAAGAAATGAATTCATAAAGATTTGGAAACACTTGAGGGAGAGTAATAGTGTGTAAATATTCATGTTTGGGTGAACTATCCCTTCAATGATTTCAGTTTACATTAACTTAAATGGATAGTTCACCCAAAAATGCATATTTACTCTATCATCAAACCTTCCTTCAGGTGTTTCTTATTCTGTTGAACAAAAAAGCAGATACTTTGAAGAATGTTTTTTACAAAAAGTGCATGATGCAGAAAAAAAGATTAAGGGGTTTCCAACATTTTTTTAGAATATCTTATTTTACTTCAACAGAACAAATAAATTATTGAAGGTTTGGAAACACTTGAGGCGGAGCAAATAGTGTGTAAATATTCATTTTTGAGTGAACTATCCCTTTAATTATTTCAGTTTACATCAACTCAAAGGCATAGTTCACCCAAAATACATATTTACTTGATGTTGGATATGGCGATCAATGGGTTTCCAGCATTTTTCAGAATATCTTCTTTTGTGTTCAACAGAAAACAATAAAACTCAATCAAGTTTGAAACATGTACATGACAGAATTCTCTAAGTTTGCTCATGCATTATATACTCTAATATTGTTTATGATTTACTTATACGTCATTATAAAGTGTTACCGCAATTTTACATGTATTGTCTTTGTCTTTTGATGCTATCAGCTTTTATTTGTAACTGAACTCTCCAACCATAAGTTTATTATCGTAATGAATTAGCAGCTGTAGAGAGAGAGTGTGTGTGTGTGTGTGTGTGTGTGTGAATTGCCAAGATGAAAGTTACTCTTGAGCCTAATGCAAATGCTTTACAACACTGTGAATGAACCCAAGGGTTTACAGATAATTCTCATATTGCCTAAAACCATATCACATCAGGCTCTTCACAATCCGCTCTGCGCTGATCTGGAATATCAACAGTGTCATTTCGAGCAGAGAGGATTTTCTCACTAATGAAGTGATCAGTCGTGATGACATGGTCTTGTAGGAAATAGGGCTATAACTCTTTTTTTTAAATTTCATTTCATCATTGTGGAATGTCTTTTGTTTGTTTGCTTGTACGTTTACACTCTTCACACTTGAATTTTCAAACACGGCGTGCCATCAGAACCATGACTGTACCTGCTATACGAAAACAAAATCCCACGAAATAAGAATGAGGTATGTTTTCATTAGGAAGATCATCATATTGTATTTCTGCCAAATAATTGCTCATATTTCATCTGAAAGGAACCAGATTAGATTTTTGGAAGACCTGTAAATAAAACCAACAAACTGCCATAATTAAATGTAGCATGGTTTACACCAGAAATGCATTCATATCAGTATTTAAACATGTGAAATCCTTTATATTTCAGGCTTTGGAGCATGAATGTATCAGTTTATGAATTCATACAAGCATTTTTTTAATCAATATTCATATCTCTATGTCAGTGCTTCATGTTAAATGATAATATGTTTAACTTTTTTAACAAATATTTGTCAACGTTAGACCAGTCTCAAAAATACACAGAGGCTTGTCTGACAAAAGCACATGGTCTTTTCTATATATAAAACCTTCCTTGAAGCGGATGTATTTTAGAGATATTAGCAGCGTCAAATGATTTCTTTCTGTTAATAATATGTTCATTTCATCACAATTTGAATGAGCTTACTCCTTTTTGAAAGTTTTAAGTCACTTCAGCTGTTCAAATATTTAAAGCAGTTTGTCCTAATAAAGTTTGAATATGCTTTATCAGTTTTCGCTTCTTTAAAAAAAAGGCTATGTCTGATTTCTGCTCATAGTGTTTGAAATGATAATTTACGCTAAGTAACTTTTTTCATATATTTTTTAACGTTTATTTTTACAATTAATAATGAAAAACAAGCAACATAGTCGTCTTGGCTAAAACAAGGCGGAAAGTCAGTGAAAATCTAATAGACGTCAAAAGTGGGTCACACACCAGAAGGCCCGCTCAGCGACGTGACGCGTACTGCCACGCAGCGCCATGCATTTCAGAATTCTAAACATAGGTTTCAGGATACACACACCGGTGGCACAAGTCGACGGCTGCCCATGGCGCCCAGCCACAACTCAGGACACTTTTCATATTTGTGCCGCGCCACAGAGCGCCATCTGAATAGTTTCATTTTAAACAGCATGCAAATATGTTTTCACACCTGCCTTATTTAGTTCGGTTGATTCGCAGTAGAGTTAGTTTTCCCTCTTGGTGCAGTTCATTTGGGCAGGTGTGAATGAATGTAGCAATTGCACTCGAGTGTGCACCGAAAGCGGACCAAAAAAAGCGTAAACTTTCGATTTTTGGTACACTTTCAAACAAACCCTGGAGCGATTTGTTTGTGTTTGGAGAACATAATCTGAATTAAACAGACCCAACCGCAAATTGTAGTGCGTCTTTTTGAATTAAAGTCACCTTTCCACTGCACACGACAAGCGACAAACCAGAAGTCATTCATTTCCAATGGAAAATAGTCCGGGAGCTGCGTGGAGCTACGATCATCTGCGTATGCGGAAAATTTGGATCCGAATTGAGCTGCGGATACGTTGAAATATTTGAACTCCTGCGACTAGACCGTTTGCCACTGGCCGACCAGATGTGATGTATTTCAGTGTTGTCCAAGCAGGTCAGTGCGTGCAAGATGAGAAATAGGAATTTTTTTTTTTTTTTTAATTTAAAAAACATTTCTATTCATAAATGAGTAATAAAAATATTATAGGTTTATGTTGTCTCCACATTCCCTCCAAAATTATTTGCGGTCTATGAGTTTATTTCAGACACTGCAAGAACAGCTTCTCTCCCATGGTATGCGACAAAACTGAAAATTCTGTGCGACTGCTACAAGGGGGCGTATTTCGACAGTCGTGTCCAAATGTCATGTGCAGTGGAAAGGCGGCTTAATCCAGCTGCCGTAGTCTGATGCGCTGTGCATTATGGAATGTGGAGGAAAATGTTTGTTGACAGCACTTTACCAACAATTTTAAGAGAGAAAGAGAGAGAGAGAAACATTACCTGATGGATCGTTGGTAATATTTCCGGAAGATAGTCATATTACAGTTTAGCAAAATTAATTTACACCTCTTCTTGAAGTGACGTGCAGTGCACCTTCGCTGTTTGCAATGCACTAAAATATTGTTTTCCAGCTGCAGCCGCATTTAATTCTCGAAATGTAGAAATTGTCTAAAGTGATGTACACAAACTATATATTATATTATGAGCAAGTACACAATCAGCCAGCACAGTTGTAGCTCCATAGTAAAAAGTGACATTTTGTGTCTGCCTGTTTGTTTACTTGCGGAAGTTCCATTGGCATTTCCCACACGTTAATTCTGACAAATCGAAAAGCAGTTAAGGAAATACGTTCAATAACATCTGGCCAATGAGTGATGTGGACTGTCACGTGACTGCATTTAGGTTCTTTTTAACTGATTTAGACTAAGCGTCAACCTCCCGCTCTCCCTCATTAAGCAAATACGGAAGTAACTGAAACTGCAATTCATCAAAATTCCTGGCTTAGTCCTGGCTCCATAATAGAGCAAATTTCTATTGACCCCACTGGGAAAATGGCCAACGATACAGCAGAAAAAACATGTATAAAGCCTGGTTCAAGGAACCATTTTGGTTTATATACAGTAGATAACATTACCCTTTATGACAACTGTGAGGGGGGGGTGAATTTTTTTATTACTCATCCGTTTAGTTTATAGCCCCTTTCACACATACAAACCTTTCCGGAAAATTACCGGCAATTTTCCAGAAAGGTTGTATGTGTGAACAGGCCCTTTTTGAAAATACCGGTAAATTCGTTCTGGCTATTTTCCGGAAAGAGAAGTTGTAACATTACCGGTAATTTGCCGGAATGCTGCGCTGTGTGAATGCAGAAGGAAGATTCCCGTAATAAGCGCGTGCACGTCTAGAACGGGCTGACGTGAGACACCTGCTTTAGCCAATCAGAACAGTCAGACGCATTCACGTGCGCGCGGTTTATGAGAATAAAAGCCTTAGAATATTTTTTCCAGACACCTTTAGCTGCTAGATGTTAGTCAGATCACGTTTATTTGTTCCTTCTTAATGCTGTGTAAATAATTATCGATAAAATGTTTATGATAATCCGTTGTTTGTTTACCTTCAAGCTTTGCGTGTGCTTGTGAAACAGCCTGTGAGCACCTGCACACGCACATATTATGAACATCTCGACATGCGAAAGTGATCCTGCGAAAGTTGTTCACAATATTGATCATCCACAGAGTTTTTAATTTAGTCAAATGTTTGCAAATACAAGCGCAGCCGTTTAAAGCTCATTTGTGGTGAATGATGTCAGAATTTACCGGTATTTTGGAATGGATGTGTGAATGCTCTTTTCCGGAAAATTTCCGTAACGTCCTCGCCTGTGTGAACAGCGCTTTTTCAATATACCGGTAAAGTCTTTCCGGAAATTTTCCAGATATTTACCGGTATCACTGTGTGAAAGGGGCTTATATTAGGTTATATTAAGTCTGCATAATTAAGGGCGTGGCCTTTTGAGTGACAGCTAGGTCTCACTGGTCGCTGTCACTTTACTTCAGCTGATTCCGGCTGATTAGCCGCTGAGCACGGCATATACATCAAATTATTGTTTTGTTTTATGTAGCTTTACACAGTCAGTTGCTTTTTGGAATCGTTTCTTACAATTATCAGATGAAATGGCATGCTGTGTGCACTTAATTGTGCTCACAAACCACTCACATGGCCTCTATCTCCCAGGTGAGTGATATTATATACTTATTTACCATCTCTATTTATTTATTTGTTTATTCGGCAGGGACAGTGTACATTAATTAGCATTTCTGCAAATGCACCAGAATTAGCCAGAAGGCTATTTTTCATCTATTGTCCCTGAACAACCTAAAAAAACAAGAATTACACAATCAATCAAACATAGTTAAAAAGTACTAAAATAGACATGGTTATGTAGATATAATAATATAAATGTATTTATTTAAGATAATTTATCATTTATAATTTTCTTTAGAACTTAAATGCACTCCAGAATCTGACAGACTGATAAGCTGTAGGCTCTAGAACATCTGAAACGTTGTCGTACAGTGTTATGCTGGATTTCATAAATAGCCTTGCATTTACTAACGCAGATTTTAAGTATTTGGTAGTAATTTGTTTTTTCTTCCTGTAGAAAAACGTCATAAGAACATTGCTTAGTGTCTCAATGTGTTATAACAGTGTTTTTTAAAAGTCTAAACACTTTATTAATATAGTATACAACCAAGCACAAGTGGTCAGAACACGAACAAGTCGCAGGTAATGAAGTATTAAGCGTTTCTCCCAAAGAAAATCCCATCCAAGCAAAATGCTAGCAGGTGTCTGTAGCTCCGTTTATGCTACACTCTTCACAAACCTATGGGTGATGCACGGATACTTCGTGCATATCTTTTGTCTGGACAAAAGCAATCAGTTTGGTGTGAAAAGGACCCAAAAATGGCAGAAAAATGCTACAATGTATCATTTGTTGCTTTTGGTCTGGACCAAATGAACCGAATCACAAATGTGAATAGGCTAAGAATGGAATAGGCCAAAACTAGACTAGTCACCAAATAACAGAAATGAATGACGACACAAAGTCCGTCTAATCTGTCTGTTTGATGACTAGTCTAGTTTTGGGCTATTCTTAGATGTCTATTAGATTTTCACTGACAGGCCAAGTTTAACCGTAATTTAGCCAAGTTATCTACGTTAAGAGGTGTATTAGACTTCTATTTAACACAAAAATGTTTGCTGGGAAATGACAGAGTATTTTTATACCTCATAAACAGGTTTAATACGTCAATTCAGTTATGCTTTGGTAGGGGATCATTACCTTTTGAGCAGTTGTCCAGAGGCCCTGGTGGAAGTGGCAGAAAGCATATGCAATGCCATCATCTCTGGTATGTACCCTCTTGCCCCAAAAAGGAGGATTGACTTCGTAAAAGCTGGGGTGGAAATCTGCCACCTACAAAGGACAAGGTCAGGCTTCCTCCGCTCAGCCCCTGACTGGCAGTTGCAAGTCGACCTGGGGAAGCAGTTTAAGCCCACAGCACATAGTTACAACATCACTCCTGCTAGACATAATTATAATTTCTGAGGCAAAAAGACAGTTGATTATGCTTGAACTCACAGCGCCATGGGAAGAGTGGATGGAAGAGGCAAATGAAAGAAAACGCTCAAAGTACCAGGAGCTAGTAGAGAAGTGCTGGGAAAGGAGCTGAAGACCCAGGGTGAGGCAATAGAGGTGGACTGCTGTTTGCAGTCTTCAATCAACTAGGCCTAGCAGTAGCAGCTAAGAAGAGGGCCGTTAAGTCTGCTTGTGAAACTCCAGAGAAAGCCACAAGATGGCTAGGGATAAAGAGGGCTGCTCCGTGGGTGATGGCTGCTGGGACGCAAGCTGGGGTCTGATCAACCTTAGCTGGGTCACCTGGGCGAGGATGTCTGATGTTGAAACACCCAATGACCCCAGGATACATCACTGACTCCCCTGCAGGGACACCGGCCCTCCAGGACCGAGTTTGGTGACCCCTGATCTACAGTAGATGATGTATTCTGGACACAACTGTTGTATTACGGTGTGCTTTGTGTACATAATCCAACAACCTGTTTTATTCACACAAACTAACAAACAAACACACACACACACACACACACACACATATGTACAAATACATAAATTAAGTGATTTTTTCCTTAATAGAAGCTGAATAGTCTATGTCAAAATGAAAGACAAGATTATTTTGCCTACCCTATAGGCAGATTATTTTGCTTGTTTTAAGGAAAAATACACATAATTTTGGAAGAAAATGCTTCTTGATTCAAGACTTTTTAGAGATTTGGACTAGAAACAAGACAAAAAAATTTAAGTAAAAGCTTTTTGCCTCGAAGGCCTGGTTTCACACACAAGGCTTAGACCAAGTCAGAATTAGGCCATAGTTCAATTAGGATATTAAATAATTAACATAAATCAACACTGGTGTCCATCTTGTGACAAAACAAAGGCACATATATATTTTCTGAGCATATTTCTTTTAGTTGAAACAGCTCACATTTCATTTTAGTCTATTCATGTAGAACTGTTGATTTTAGCGACACCACTGGTCTTTGTCTTTGTCATGGGCAATGCCCATGCGGTCACTTATCTATCAATATAGAAATTTGATGTAAAATGATAAATTTACATAATTAAAAGACCACGGGGAAAACTCCCGATCACAGATATATGTATATATAACTATGGCTCTGGATGGCAAGTCCTACAGTGCACCTTGGTCCCACATTCATTTCAAAGAAGGACTACCCTGTACTAAAATGGCGGCTATATTGATGCATTTCTTTCAATAGATAACAATAGCATAGTCGACATTTAACATAAATATCTATGGCTAACAACAAACATCATGCATATAACATATATATCCTTTTTCATTTTCTTGGGAAAACAGTCCCAACCACATAAAAAAACAGTAGTCTACAGGAAGTCGGGGGAAAGGTCTCTTGTTTTTCAAAGTTTAATGGACAAAAATATGATTAATGCCTGAAAATTCTTCTATGAAGTGCCCTTTTCCCGCTATAGAATGAATTCAGTTTCTAAAATAAAATCACACGGCATACACCAATGCAGTGACCCTCAGGGTTATTTATTGATTACTTATCTTACATCCAAATGAATTCTTAAATAAAGAAAACAAAACACTCCCGCCAACAAAGGAAACCGTTACAAAGTACTACAACATTACAAAGAGCTATTAGTGAAAAAAAGATTTAATGGCATCTGATCAACAGGGAAAAATATTAGCACAAAAAAACTGAAGTGTCAAGGACTAAGAAAAAAGCCTTGGTCAGAAAAGTTAACAATGGGTATATGTACATATATACAACCTTCAACACAAAAGAAATTACAAGAATATACATGCACGGCAGACAGTTTGGTTTGCTTGAGATGCAGCTTGTACATCCACAGCTGTTTTTTTTTTAATGAGTCTTCTTTTTTGGTAACCGCAACGAAAGAATATTGCATTGTTCTGTCATTCTCTAACATATATTTGCAATCAAAGCTTGACCTCGGCGTATTTTTCTTCCCCCGCTATAATTCCTGTCAGTATATTTAATACATGGCATTTGTGTAGATTTATAATAAACGCTTTACTTTGAATATCATTCGTACAAAAGGTTGTTTTCAAGATTTAAAGTTGTGCATTGTGCTTGAACCGGTCCAGAATGGACCGTTTATCAACAAACAATCGCTTGTGCTCGAGTTACAAGTGTAACAATAGGAAATACTCATTACTAATCGCCCAATAATAGTATCACTGCTTTCATAAATTGACAATTTACGTCCTGGTTCTTGATAGCGCACACTGTACACCAACAATACTTCAGCAAAACAGTATGTAATATCTGAGCGAACAGAAATAAAGAGAGTTTATGGTTGTCAGGCAGAGTGTCAGCACCAGTTTTTAGTGATGCTTTATAAAGCACGTAGCCCTTTCCGCTCATTCTTTCCATTAGTAGAACCGTGGTTTTCTTGGTGCGCTGTGCAAATTCCTGTCATCCTCAACACAAACACAGTCAAGTGATTTAGATGTTTAGAAAAGCCTTTATGAATTGTCGGGAGGTGTTTTGGCAGTCTGGATGGTGTAATGTCTTTTTCCACCAGCAGAGGGCAGCATTCATTCGTTGTTTGTTTTACCTCAGAAGTTGAGTTTGGTGACGGGTCTTTCTCTGCTGCTTTCTGCACTCGATTTGACGGGACGTTTACGGTTGTGTTTCATCTTTGACATATCTTTGTCAAACACCTCCCCAGATCGCAGTGCAGACACCAGGTCGTCGAACTCTCCGTCCTCCTCGCAGTTTTCTTTAGCCTTCCGGGATTTTCTTTCCCTCTCGCGCTGCTCCTTGAGCTGTTCACAGACACATTTACATTATTTCGAGAACTGTTTTAAAGGGATAGTTCACACATTTACTCATCCTTCACTTGTTTCAAACCTGTTTGGGGTTGTTTCTTCTGTTGAACAGAAAGGAAGATATACTTTTATAGTTTTTTTGTTGTTCTACTATAGATGTCAGTGGTTGCTTATTTCCAATATTCTTCAGAATAACTTAGCTATCTTGTTTTGTGTTCAACAAGAAAACCATTCTTAAGAGTTTAGAGTAAATGGTGAGGAAATGTTCCTTTTTGGATGAACTGGTTTTCATTGTGTTTTATGAAAGGGGTAAGGTTGTTTAGTGCAGAGATACCTATGGTAACCTTGGCCGCCATCCCATCTGAGATGACGACAATGCAAGGCCTTTTTGAGCAAATCAAGTCAATGGCAGATTTTGCTTGAGCAGAATATTCAGCATTGAACTCCACTGTGTTATAACGGTGATTGTTTTTATTGCAGTAAGTTATCATTTAGAAAGTTATACTGCATTAGTTAATACCATTTAAAGTAATATTTTCTGTTTATTTTGAAACATTCTGAAATAAATAATGAAATGACCCACCCACGGCAACTTTAATGTAATATAGTTTGGTACCCTATTTACCTTCGACCCACGGCATTCGATGATATTTGGTTTTTGGCCCTTTGTGCTAAAATGTCTGGGCACCTCTGGTTTAGTGGAACAGTACACTTCTGCCTACTGCACACTAGACAGTGCAAACTACATTCATACTCCTCATAACCCAATTCTTTCAATCTGCATGTCAGTTGATAAGGATTTTATTTGACAAAAAAAAAAAATCATAGGAACAGCTTTTTGTCTAAATATTTGCATCTTTGAATGTCTTTAAAAAAAAAGACTTCATGCATATATATTATTTCAGCATTGATACTGTGATGTGCATATGCATAATACTCATCGCAGGTAGTGTGATGTCAAGAAGGTATTATAATTGACCAAACAACAATTGCATCTGTTATAGCGTTGATCACATGTTAAATGCAGGTTACTCTGTAACATCAAAAGCATGTTTAGACAATTCAGGCTCAAGATCTGATTTCATTATTGTATTATATTGGTTACTTCTGAACAGTATTGTATAAAACTTTGTATATTGCGTATTTCACTATACAAACGCTGCATACCCAGTATGTTTGGTATGTAAGTATGTTATTCAGAAATCATTTCATCAGTCATCAGCATCTTCAGTCCTTAAATGTTTTGGAAAAAAAAAAGTACATTTATAAGCTATACTTTGTATTATATCACATTTTCAGCAAAATACTAGTTAACGCTTATGTGAGGTGTTTCTGATGCAGTATTTATGGCCAGGGCAGTAAGTTTGGCATCATACTCTCTTCAGGCTATACATAGTTTTTTCTCTTCTTTTTATGAAAGTCATGAAAACACTATTGTGGAGTTTTTCTTTCTTTATTTGAACTTTTATTTACTTATTTGTGGTTCTCTCCCATTCACTGTTATTATGATTTCTGCTGCTGAGAAACCTTGAAATATGAGAAGGGTCTTTACACCTATAATTGCTTATTGGTGTATAATAATATAATAATGTAATATAATACATTTTTGGCAAAGGTCAAGTGTGTGCATGAGTGTGAAATGTTCACAGTGTGTTTGTTGACATTACCTGTGCCTCCATACGGGCCCTGCGCTCCTCCTCCTCTTTCCGTCGTCTCATGTTCTCATTGTCTTGTTTAGCTTCACTGAAGCCCTGCAGGAACTGATCGAAGATGCCGAAGAACTCATCAGGCTGCATGCGTGTGGCGTCCTCACCGAAGTGCTGCACGGCCTTCCCAAACTGCACACAATGTAAGACAACAATGACTGTCTAAATTATTCCGAAAAATAAGGGGTTTCTGGGGCACTAAGTTGGCGAGTAATAAAAAAACAAAGTTTGCATAGATAGACAGACAGACAGATAAACAAACAAACAAATAAATAAAAAGGCTAACCAATTCCTTCTGACCCAAAAAAGTGCACCAAATTTTTGGCTGAAAATGGCATTTTCATTTCTTTCGGCCAAAATATGAGCCTGGGAAAAGCGATGGGCTGCATAATGAAACCCATTTATTTCAATGGCTTGCCATGCTCTAAGGTGGTTTGTTGCTGCGATGACCATAGTGAACATGGATGCTTGAGTGCGCACTGTGGTCAAAATTCAAAATAGCTCAATATTGGTTATAATTGTAGACATTTTACTCAAATAAACAAATGTATAAACCATACATGCTTACCGGAAAAGTAAAGTTCATCCATAAAATTTGCCGACAGGAGATTTCTATGTAGGATACCTGTTCCTGCTGCTTGCAACACGTTCACTGTCAATAATATTTTACTGTCAAGAAAACAGGGTGACGCAGTGGTGCAGTGCTGGATAAGTTGGCGGTTCATTCTGCTGTTGCGACCCCGGATTAATAAAGGGACTAAGCCGACAAAAAAATGAAAAATGTCAAGAAAACGTGGTTATTTTATTAACGTGTGCTTAAAGTTACCAAGTTTAAATTTGAAAAAGTAAACTTAATTAAATAACGAATAATGATTAAAAAGCAGTTTTGGTTTTTGGTCAAATGCATCCAGAATTTTCATTTGTTGTATCCCTACTAGTGGAAACCATTAATAAATCTCCAACTTCCCAGTAAGATAAACCTTCATCTGGTCCAAACATAAAATCCGATCACTACAGTAACATCAAATCAAGCCATGACCAGGATCAGACTCAGAGAATCAGCCTTTGAAACTGATCTTCAGTCGACTGCGGTTAAAGATTTAGATCCATGTTTCCAGCAGTTTCAATGTCCACAGAAAAGCACAGAAGTCCAGTAAACTCCAGCGAAAGAGCCGATTTAACATCTACAAGTTTGAGTTATGTGTGACAGCATGAAGCGAGGAAAAAACATCTGTCATTTCAGACGTTTAATGGCCACTTCAAAGCAACTTTATGTGAGCTTTTCACTTTTTAACGTCCAGATAGAGTGACAATCCTCACCGTTTAAATCTCTCGTAAACATTTAAGGCGAGACACTGTAGGCTGTTTTTTCAAGCACAGGTCATATTTGAGACTTTGGGATTTTTGGTTTTCGGTCAAATGCAAAGAAAACATCTGAATACACTTTTAAGTGTTTGTAGATTTCAGTAACAATAACTTAAGATTAACAACTAAATAATTTAAATAAATTTTATAATTAGTTAAACACACCAAACAAAATTTTATTCATATTTAAAGTCTATATTCTCTTTTAGAAATTGGAATTAAAATGTATTTTAACAGGGACAATGCTAATTAATTAACAGTAAAACTGTAAATAAGCCAGAGTTAGCCACAAGTGCTAATTTTCATCTGTTAGCCCCCTGCCAGATTTTAAAAAGGCAACCTAAAATAAAAAACACATTATCACACATACAATAACACTAAAGTTACAAACAACAAAGACAAAACATATAATAAGAATTTCATAAAAATCTACAGAAAAGAATTACACATGATTACAAACTTGATTTTCTTTCAGCCATTTCTTTAATTTGTATTTAAATGTTGAATAATTTGTAACACCCCTTAAATCGATAGGAAGTGTTCCAGAAATGACTAGCTCTACCTGACAAGACAAAAGTTGTACGTCTAAGTTGCACAGCACAGTCTCCTCTAGAAATAGATTGTGTTGCTCTGCCATTATTATTCTAGTGTGCCACAAACTCACATAATGGAGGTGAAGCATATCCATTTAAAATGTAAAAAATCATACAAGCATCAGCTAAATATTATTAAAGCTCAATAAATAATGTTTTTCTATTATATTACAATGATGATGTCTTCTGATCAAAAAAGTGTGTTTATAAAGTGATTCAACTGATTTTAAAACTGTTTTAAAACCGATTTTTACTGTTGTTACTGGTGTGTGACCAACTAGTAAGACAATATGTAATGTGAGAAAAAAATCATGGAGTGCATAAAAGGTTTTGCTGCTTCATTAGTCAAGTAAGGTCGTTTATGACAACTTTAAAAAGTTTGTGTATGTCTGTCTGTGGTGTAAATCTATGGAACAGTCTAGATCAGGGGTGCTCAATCATGTTTCTGGAGATCTACCTTCCTGCAGATTTCGGTTGCTACCCATATCAAACACACCTGAACCAATTAATTAGGACCTGAAAACCACTTGATAATTACAGGCAGGTGTGTTTGATATGGGTAGCAACTGAAATCTGCAGGAAGGTAGATCTCCAGAAACATGATTGAGCACCCCTGGTCTAGATCATACTCTTAAACAATGTCAGGATAATAATCAGTTTAAAAATTTGTATAAATATATTTTATTAAAGGAATATAATGATGAAGGTGATTGAAAAAGGATCAAATGAGAAAAGTATGAGGAAATTTTAATTAATGGCTATTTGCAGTACTTTGTTTGTTTGTTTGTTTGTTTGTTTTCTTTGGGTCTATGTTACAAAATGTAAAGGTACAAATGGATTTAAACATATAATATGTCAAAGATGCCAAAAGGATAAAATATGTGTCATGTAAAAAAAGAGATAAGTAAGTTAAAAGAAAAAAATAAGCTTAGACGAAAGATGTATGTGGTAATGGGGTGGGAAAAGAATAAGCTTGTGCTTCATCCCACTTCATTTTTGACCATGTTGAAATGTATTTTTTGTTAATGATATTTTATGTATGATATTTTTGTTCAAAAATAAATCACTCAAATCAAATCAAGGTTGTACATGCCTGAAGTTGACCAGATTTCAATTTTACTGACCTTCTTGGCATGCTTTTGGAATGTCAATTGTGAATAGAGATTCATGCATAATATGCCTGACTATGTAGCATGTACAGTCTTTTATTTAAAAAATAGTTTAAATTTTCTATTTTTTTCTGGCTTTGACAACTGTGTCAATAAAAGTTGACTTCAGCCAGATTCAGATTTTGTGCTAGATGTATATATACACAATCAGTGCATCTTTAAATAACGACCCAGTTGCAATTTAATGAAACCTTCAATAATTTGCATATCTAAACTACCAAAAATGTCTGCGTGAACCGGAAGTTGCAGAGATGTATCTCAGTATCTGAATATTGAGTAGGGGGCGGGGCTTTCTTTTTGCAGATCATTCCCTCATAGCCAGGGGTGCCCAAACTCCATCCTAGAGGGCAGATATCCTGCAGAGTTTAGCTCCAGCTTGCCTCAACACACCTGCTAAAACATTTCTAGCAAGCCTACTAAGAGCTTGATTAGCTAGCCCAGGTGTGTCTGATTGGGGTAAACTATGCAGGACACCGGCCCTCCAGGATTAAGTCTGGTCACCCCTGCATATTGTGGCTGAAGTAGTCAAACTGACATCATCAGAGAAGCACCATCACTGACTTCGATTGAAATTTTTCAAAACAAACATTTTGTCAGTGGATTAAGTCGCACAGATTAATTGTTCACCTAAAGAATAAAAACGTGTGGAAAAAATTGTCAATTTTAATTTTATACTTAATATAATCAATCAACTTGGGAATTATGGCGATAACTATTATCATTAGCTTAGCTCCCTGTGTTTAGTGAACTGCAATGGACTTTCACTCTTACCGAATCCTTAGCATCCTGAAGAGAGTCCTCAATGTCAGAGAAACTGAATCCAGCCACAGTGATGAACTGACTCACTACAGACACAAACTTGTCTCCATAGGTCTGAGGTTGAGTCCTCTGGTACTCCAGCTCCTAGTAGGAGACACACAGACAGGCTGCTTTTAAGATGGAGAAACTAATTCATACGTAGTTTTAACATCAATAAAATACCTTACAGTGTTTGGTGTAGAGAGGCTGAGATTTGGCTGCTATTTGAGTAAATTGATGTTTGCAAGTTCAGTCAAGTTAAATGGGATTTGTCAGTTTGTTTACATGTTGAGTTATTTTGATGTTTTGTTCTTAAGTGATGTTGTTGTAGATCATGTGATGCATTTATATATATATATATATATATATATATATATATATATATATATATATATATATATATATATATATATATGGCCTGACTTTTGCGTGATCATGCTACAAATATTTGACAATTTTTTAAGCTTGTAGCAGCAGTAGTAGTTATAGTAATAATTGTTTTTGTTATTTATTAATATTAATAATAATAACAAAGAAAATGATGATAATATTAATAATAATAATTATTGTTGTTGTATTTATAATAATAATAATAATAATAATAATAATAATAATAATAATACATTAAAGCTATACCAGTAATTTAGGTTCAAGAACATATCAAAATAACAAAGGTTCAACTTCAAAACTCCAAAGAACTTTTTCTAAGACTAAAAGAAATATAAAAAATAATTAATTCAACTTGCAGTCTACAAGAAATATAAAAATATGTTCAAATACTTCAATTAATGTATCCAAACGTTACAGAAATAAGTTTATTAATATAAATATTTCACAAAATCTGTCGTTTTGTTACTGTTTGAATGTAATAAAAAAAACCTGGTAAGATGTGGCAGATGTTTCTGAATTTCTGCGACTGACATTCTGTCACTAATTCGGCAGAGAAATGAACAAGTTGTAGTGATCCGGCTCATATGAAAACAGCTTTAATGCCTTTGTGGCAGTTTTTCTTGTTATTAAGGGATAAAATAAGACGTCTTTATCTCATCAACCTTCTTTATACTTATCAAAACTAGAAATGACATGACATTTGATTTCATTTAGAAAATAGGATAAAGGATTGCACAATAGATAAACAACAAAAAAAGTACATGAGATTCAGCTGAAAATATCAATTCATCCTCAATCCCAACCACAGAACCACTCAAAACACATTAATGCCTTCAAATCTGAGTGTTCCTTTTCAGTTCCAAGTGTAACCATAAATAAAGTTTTCAACCAATAATACTGCATGGCTCTTATATAAATACTGAAGATATGCCTGCTACACTGGTTGCCCTCATAAGCGATGGAGCTTGTTGCAATCAAAGACAAAATGAGAAAATGTCGCTCACCGTCTCCACGCTTTTCAAGCCAGAGCGCAGATTGTTAATGTCTTTCTCCAGTTCGGTCATGCTGGGAAAAAAGGAAAGAAAATAAGTTGGAGAGGGAGATAATGAGAGATAATGTTTCACTGGACAATTTGCAGAGCCTTTAATCTCATTTCGAATGGCTGAGGAATGAAGCACATCAAACAGTATCTTCACACAGTGACTACGGTTTGGCCAAATAGGACGGGATCCTGGATCAACAACTTTTGTTGGTCCTAGAAAAACATTCCGGTCTAACTAAATCCTAGCCCAACACCAGACTACAAACCATCTCTAAAATAGAAGTGAAATGCTAACCTAATCACGAAAATCTGATCGGCTGCACTTCTTTTAACCGTACTTTGGGTCAAATATGGAAAACTCAGCTGTTAGGCTGAAAAAGCTTTTGAAAAATGTAACCTAATGGTTGGGTTTGTCCAACAAATAAGACTTTAATATTGGTTTAAAGAACCATTTCTAGTTTTTTATTATATATTATATATTATAATTTTTATAATCATTTTTTATTTTATACTCTGCAAAAGTGCATTTAACTGAGTAACAAAATACCCACTAAGATGTGAATTAGTATTATTAGTATAATTATTCATTCTTTTTGGATGGATGAAATGATGGATGAACCGCCAACTATTCCGGCATATGTTTTCCGCAGCAGATGTTTCCCCAGCACTGGGAAACACCCATACACTCTCATTCTCACACACACACATTTAGTTTATTCACTTCACCTATAGTGCTTGTCTTTGGACTATGGGGGAAAATCAGGACTCGAACCAGCGACCTTCGTACTGTGAGGCAACATTGCTAACCACTGAGCCACCATGCTGCCTGTGTACAGAAGTTTTGACTGAGAATGGCATTTTAGGTTTTTCTTCGACAAAAAAAAAAAAACAACCCTGAGAAAAGCGAAGCACTGCATAATAAAACCCATTTATTTCAATGGCTTGCCTCGCTCAAGGGCGGCTTGTTGCTGCGATAACCAAAGGGCAAGAGCCCTTTGCACCCGAAGACTGTAACGTGGAGTAGCTCATTTGCGCACTGTGGTCAAAATTCAAAATAGCTCAATATTGGAAATAACTGTGGATATTCTGTTCATATAAAATATACTTTCCATGTATGAACCATATATGCTCAGCGGGAAAGCAAAAACCATTCAAATAATTCATCGACACAACATTTCTATGTAGTATACTTGTTCATGCTGCTTGCAAAAACAGTACTGTGCTGTCATGGCAGAGTGCTGAAAATTTACTCTTGACTCACTGACAGTCAAGAGTCAGTCTGGGTCGCCACAGCGGAATGAACCGCTAACTTATCCAGCACGTTTTTAAGCAGCGGATGCTCGTCCAGCCGCAACCCATCTCTGGGAAACATCCACACACACACACACACACACACACACACACACACACACACAAACTCATACACTACGGATAATTTAGCCTACCCAATTCACCTGTACCGCATATCTTTGGACTGTGGGGGAAACCGAAGCACCCGGAGGAAACCCACGCGAACGCAGGGAGAACATGCAAAATCTACACAGAGACACCAACTGAGCCGAGGCTCAAACTAGCGAACCAGCGACCTTCTTGCTGTGAGGTGACAGCACTACCTACTGCGCCACAGCGTCGCCCGCTTTTCTTTAATTATTTCAGCGAATAGAATTGTAAAAAAATGATCTGTTGTACTCTCCCATTCACTGCACTCTAATGCCGAATTCAGACTGCATGATTTAAGCCCTGAGTTTGACTCACCAATAGGTTTTGAAAAATCACGACAAATGCATGAAATCACTAGTAAATCGGTGCTCGTTCACGTGAGTGACAATCACACAGTGTGAACTATCAAAGACGCAATCTGAGAGAAACTGAGAGAAACTTTTGACTGAAAAAAACATTGGTGATCACCCACAGCCAATGAGGGAGCAGCATCCACTAGTGTGTGTGTGTGTGTGTGTGTGTGTGTGTGTGTGTGTGTACCTGCAGGCCAGCGGGAGGTTGGGGGAGAAGTTTAAAGCGTTCATTTTCAGTTTATTTGGACCCAAAAAATGGAGGAAAAACTAGAGGAAATTTGGCAGGAGCACCCGTGTCTGTTTCATGTGTCATCTAAACAATATCACAACTGGGTCAAATAAGAAAATAAGTTGAGGAGAAATTGCTAATTCCCTTCAAACCCAGGTGAGCAAACATGTAAATTTTCTACCATACTAAAGGCTTCTTTCTCGTTATGTAGTTAAAAACTAAAGATAAACTATGTGTTTTTGGCTGTGAAACATAGGTTAGACAGTTGTCAGCGATTCTTCCTATTGTAAAGTCACGCAGTGTGAAACCCCCTGTCGTCGAGCCATGTTGCAGTATAAACAAAGCAGCGACAAAACGCTAGCCCAGACAGTCATGCAGTACGAAAACACCAGTGACACGACTTTGAAAATCATGCAGTCTGAACTCTGCATAAGCTTACCCAACTACGATGACTTCTGTTACAGAAAAACCTAGAAATGTGAAAAGAGTCCCCAGTGCTTACTTGACTTTGGCCGCAACTGGAACGTTCTGCAGATCCTCGTGAATCAGACTGACTTTGGGGTATTTCTGCTCAAGAACGGTAATCAGGTAATGCAGAAGAGTGACGTTTCTGTTGATAAACACACACACACAGCTGGTGTAACTGGCCGGCCGGCCGGCTGGAGTTTCATATTCAGTACTCACACAAACCAAAGCCTTGTCTTACTTGTCGATGCTGGATTTGGTGTCAGCGATCTTGTTGAGAGAGGACACTTTGAAGCCGTAAGCATTGCCTCTCTGGCCTTTGTTCATGTAGTTTCCGAAGGCCAGGACAATCTCCAGAAGCTGACGGAGATTCTTGCTCTGAAGAACCTCTTTAGATGCTTTACTGAGAGCTGTACATAAATGTACATAAATAAATTTTTAAGATTATATCAACACCATATCTATCCATCTTTATCCAACAACTCATAATGCTTTGCTAGAATTATAGGAGTAGCTTCTGTTAAACTGTAAACAATCAGTGAAGTGACAATGAGTGCTTGTGCAACAATATTGTAGAATTAGTGAATAGTACTAATTTGTAAACTAATCTCATGTAAACTTCAAGTGACTTTTAAATCATCAAACAGAAGCCAGTTAGGTTGTTCCATGCAAATACCAAAGAGCAGATACTAGCCAATCACGTGTACAAAACCATGGAAAGGTTATGTGATTGGCTGTTGTGCTCTGCAAAGCGTAGATGCTGGCATACTTTGTGAAGTGAGTCGTGAAGTGTGCAGAAACCGTGTAGAACGCAGCCGCCGGAGATGTAAGCAAGCTTCATAGTGTGTGTTAACATCATCCCCAGTGAACGGTGTGAAGATGTGCAGCGAGAAGACAACTACGATGAGCAGTGACCGCGAAAAACACCCGACTTGAGCAGTATTTTGAGCAGCTTTCTAGCGCACACTATCATAGCGGTAAAATCTTCGTCTGAGCAACTCTCTGAGTGTAAATAAGACTTAAAATCATAGTCTATCGTGTGATATGTTGTAATGGAATAACTTCATATGAATCTGTGTGCTGACGACGCATGCATTACTTCTGCACTAAAATATCTGTTATTGTTACATTCTTACTGGGTAATCAATGCATTTATTTAGCAGTTAAATTAGCCCGGATGCTAACGTTGCATTTTTAATGAAATGAAAGTGTTGGCTGCATTGGTTCTGCACTAAATCTAATCAGTGGTAATGTTGCATTATTTACGCATCCTGTTACGAGCTGTCAGACAGCATGTGAATATATTTCCTGCAAATACATCGCAAATTGTTGCATGTTGCAAAACATTTTTATCTGGTGTTTTATTGATGACGTCACCAGCGACAAAGTAGACAATAGATGCGTTCGACTTCATGCAGCGCTGCGCAGGTTGATTGAAATCTGATTCAGCCGCATCTGAAGAGCGACTGCAGGAGCTGCGATGGCGACATGGATATTACACGATTGGCTGGATTCTCCGCATGACAACAACCACGTGTGTTTCCCGTTTAATATTGGACAACTTCTATTTCACAAACTTCCAAACAAATAAATGAACTTTTTATGCCATCTCTATATTGTATACATCATGCTTAATAAAAGAATTCAAATATCTCATTCAACCCCAAGTGCGTTTGTGTGGTAGTGTGTGTGTGTGTTTTATTTTTGAATGTCTAATAGTCTTTACCTTCCACTTTGGGCTTGATTTCTGCTATTCTTTCTGCAAACTTCTTTTTAAAGTAAAGAGACTGCAGTCTTTGCTGGTAGTGGTTGATTCTGTGGAGGATTTAAAAGGAAAATTTGATTAAATTCCATGAATGACATTGCATCTCATGTACACTACAAGACACATCTGGAAGATTTATGATCTTTAAATCTTAAGGTTTCTGATTATACGATTGAAATAAGCTTTGATGACATTGATGAATCAATTACAATGCATCAACTGCTGAAATAGATCTAAATTCAATTAATCTAATAGAAGTTGATTAATCAATTAGAGTCAATTGATTAATGGAAAATAGTTTTGATCCCAAGTCATTCAAATCACGTGTATAAAAGCATTTTGGCTTTCCTGTCAAATATAATGACGATGGAAAAAGTTGTGGTGAGACCTAAATGCTTTCTTAGGTTAAAAATTAAATTCTTAGGTTAAAAATTAAAGGTGTTTTCTCTCACTGTTTGTATAGTCTGCATTAATGCATTCAGTGTAAAGCTGCACAATTAAACATTAAAAAATTGTGATACCAATTGAATACAGATAAATAATAATGATTTTCATATATTTATTAATCCTTCAAAGCGCTGCTTTCAAACCTGTGTTTAATCGGGAGAGATTCAGTTTTTACACTTTTTCAGTTAGTTACAAAACATTAAATAACAGAAGTACTAGGAGAACAGTTTATAGTTCAGATATAAACGCTGATGTTTATGGTAAAGATTAAAATCATTGTTTAATGGAACTTGACGTTGGTGAATGTTGTAGCAATTACTTTGTTTAACCAATAGGTGGCAACAAACAACCATCAAAATGATGTCACTGAATAGGTTTTCAAAAATGATCCACCCATAATCAAACATGAAGTTTTATGTGTGAATTGTTGAATCATTAATTAAAAATAAATATGATCTGTTGTACAAGATGTTACATTTCTATATTTAGAATTTTCAGCAACAGCAGCAAAGATCATTTTTTGTATTAAACATTTTCCTTTTTTTTTCAGCTGGTTATATCTTGATTTGTATTAAGATTACAGGTTCTAAGTTCTGTTTGTTAAAACCAATAGTTTTTGCAGTAATATTTTTGTATAAATGGAAAGCAAATGACATTTGTCTCCTCCCTTTTTTTCTGATCCGAAAAATGGTCTAAACAGTGACTCAAAAACCATAGGGTGATCCCGTAGTGTGGTCCGAACCATAAGATTTGGGATCCGTTACACCACTAATAGTAAGCATTTTAAGTAGTGAGTAAATAGTAAGTAAAATTCATAGTAATAAAAAAAAAGTATTTTACTATAGTAAACATTACTTAAATGCAAAAATATATTTTTAAAATGAAAATTCTATCAATATTTACCTGTTCTAAGCTGGTAAAAAACAGCTATTGACTTTTATAGAATTTTTTTTTCCTGAATAGTTCTTACTATAAAGTCTGCTGGTTTACAACATTCTTCAAAATATCTTCCTTTGTGTTTAGCAGAAAAAAAAACAAACTCATAAAAGTTTAGAACTTAGTAAATTATGAGGACTATTTTTTATTTTGGGGTGAACTACCCCTTTAAACGACTAACAAAAATACTAACATGAGGAGCACCATAATGCTTAGTTACAACACATCTGAAACATTTACAGACGTTTTTTTTTTTCACTGTTCTGTTGAATTTGTTGGTGAGAAGCGGCTCTTATTTCCCATATTAAAATAATAATAAACATTCAATCCGCCAACACCTGCAACTTGTTTATTTCTTATTAATTAAAGGAGCCGTCGGTTCTTCATGGTTTTATATTTATAAGTTTGTTGGCTGAAAGAGGAATGACGTTAGAAGCCACGCGATGAAGGTCAGAAAATGACGACATGTTTCCAGCCTTTTTCAGCCAAGCTCATGCCATTAAAGTCAAAGATTATTAAAACCCGAGTCTACACAGATAAGATAAGAGCATAATCCTACTATTTATTTTCCACACACTGACCTCAACATCACCTAAACCTGCTGTGAAGAAGAGCCATTTAGAAGACACAGAGTTTTGACTGCTCTGTCCAGACTGACGAACACTACCTGGGTTTATTTATTCTTCTCATTCTTACTGGTCTAAAGTGAAAGTTACCTGCTCATCTCGTAGAGGAAGCGGTCTGCCTTCGCCATTCGCTCCAGCTCATGTTTGTGCTCCTCCAGAAGGTCTACATCACTTTTTTCTGGCACAAACTTCAACAGCTGCAGGGAAAGAGAGAAAGCACTTAAATGGCTAAATCCAGCCAAGCAGACATTCTGAAAGACGTCATACTAGCGCAAAACTTTGCATTGTAAAAGCCGCCTGAAAATACAAACAATTTAATTTGCAAAGATAAATTATGGCTTTAAAAACTTTTAAAAGATACCACTTTTTTTAACCATTTCATTTTATGCAATCTTGCTGTTTAGTTTTAATTATTATAATTGTAAAAACTTTATCTATATATTTTTTGTGTCCATACTATTTTAATTATTGTTACTGTCAATTATTATATTAGGCAGTGTATTTAGGGTTTGTTGAAGTGGGTTCAAAAAAATGTAAAAAAAAAAATTCATCCATCTCTGTATAAACAGACATCTGCACTTGCCATAAAAATAATAAGAGAGAGAAAAAAAGATAAATTCTGCACTAAATGCTCCCAATATTAGGAACTTTTTTAGAACGTGTCCTATCAAACTCATGTAGTTTTAGTTGAGCTGAGAAACTTTAGTCAGTATTAATAGTTTAAATAAGTTTGTACTTTAATTTTTCCATTTTCATTAGATTTTCTGTTAGTTTTAGTATCTTTGTTGTGTGTTTATGTCATTACTCTTATTATTATTGCAAGTTTTAACATGCTTATGTAAAATTGTGTGTGTGTGTGTGTGTGTGTGTGTGTGTGTGTGTGTGTGTGTGTGTGTGTGTGTGTGTGTGTGTGTGTGTTTGGTATCTACTAAAGGGACAATATTTGATGGGAACTAGTTTATACAGTATTAACATTTTATTTTAGCTAGTGTTCATTTTATTCCAAAAAAATAAAGGTAAAATTTCTGTTGACTGCATTTACTTTATCTAAGTTTAGTTAATGCTTGTTTTAATGATTTTAGTTAACTATAAAAACCCTGCATTAAACAGATTTTTGCATACAATTAAATAATTTTTTATTAATTTTTCTTAAACTGAATAACATCAAAGCAATGTATAATTTACAGTAAACCAAATCTATTATTATTGTAAAATAAAGTAAAAGGCTTACATGTGATAGGGAATATTTGATTCTGTTACTAAATAATGTTTAAGTCATTGGTAAACTTTTAAACCACTAACAGAGTTGACAGTAACAGAATTGACAATTTCAACCATTTTGTGCTTCAGCTTAGGATGCTATCCTCAAACCTGAAAACATGGCAGGTCTAAAACATTTTTTTATATAAATTTTTTATAGCTGACACTTAGATATTGCTTGATACTTAATAGCAGGTTTGGCATGCTGTCCCAGGATAGAACCCTGAGCTCAGAGATAATTTAGCCCAGGGCTCCCACCTGGTCAATTAGCATGTAAAGCGGTCCGAGATCAGGTAGTTCTCACTAGCTCCCTCTGCTAAAGTAGAAAAAAGGCGGGAGATGGAATGGATGTGGGGATTAAGATCAGACAAAACAAAGATAATGTAAGAAATGTGAAGTGGGCTATTTATTGTAGCTTTGAATTAATCTGATTGATTCGCCAATGATTGCGGATGAGAGACCAGCCACGATCAATCACATCACATCTCCTCTCGAAATGAGTTTATCAAATTTCACTTACAGTTTTTAAAAAGTGAATGAGAAATTCAGTGAAACGTCACAATAACAGAGTCATATAATTAATATATTAGTGTATCCTAAACATTTTGCACAAATTAACGAGAGAAGTATAATTGACATGCCTCTATGCATTCCTGAGTTTTCCGCAAGAGAAAGTGACATCACGGAGCAAAAGTCGCACATTCATTCTATCAGTGCTTTAGAGATCGTTATACCTTTTATACCAGAATGTAGTGATAGACACAAAATGCATTTTTTTATAACTAAAATGACAAATAATAAAGAAAATAGATGTTTTATGCAAATGTTTAACTTATTAAAGAATTAAAAGATGAAAATTAGGCTTAATTATTTCACAATGTGAAAGATTTTTTGTCTGGTAGTCAAAATATTAAAACATTCTTAAATCAGGAAGCATTTTCTACATAAGCAAAACATTTTGTCTGGTTACAAGAAATAATATATCAAAATTAAGTGAGTTTTCCCTTTAAAAAAAAGCTAAATAATCTGCCAATGGGGTGGACAACATAATCTGTTTGTCTTTTGTTAGTTTTTTTTGACGCAAGATTATTTTGCTTAATAAATGCTCATAATGCATTTTTGCAAGATGAGATTGAAGATGAATATATTATTCAGAAGGCAGACAGGTAGGTGAATACTTTCAAGACTAAATGTTTTTGTTATTTGTTCAAAACTCTTGCATTAAAGGTTTTGTTTTTAAAAATGGACAGCCGCAAAACATCTAAAAATATATTCATTCTCCTCACACTACAATAACTGGTAGACTACAGTTAAAATTAAAACAAGTATTCCATCAAATTTCTTTTATTTATTTATTTTTTTGAAATGTTATAAGCACTTCCTTGCTGCTCTCATCAGAGGGATTTTACTGTCAAAGTGAAACATTGTGAGGAACACAAAGCTGCATTTAATTACCAAAAGAGCTTGATCGGTTTTAATTAAACTCCAAAAAAATGGCAATTTAATCTGCTTGATCTCAGTCTCCATGCAAACAGATTTAATTCGGCAACACGCAGAGGACATCAGTGCGGTTTACATTGTTCAAACAACAGCAGATTTCAACATCAATTAGGATGAGAAAAATGCAAGGACACTATGGTGTCTTGCTCAAACTGCTTCTGCAAAAAACAATAATTAGATGCCGTCCTGAGTAATTCCACCTGCTGGCTGTGTAGATGCCTCATCAGTTAGAAATGTCTGACGTAAATCCGCTGCAGCCCAACAGGTTTGTTGTTGGTCAGAATGAGTGTATTTGTCAAAGATGGAGCGCGTTTTGTGAAAGTGTTACAGGTCTCACCTGCTCCAGCATGTCTTTGGGCAGATCCTCCTGCTCATCCATGGTCAATATGGCTCTCTTGATCTCCTCGTTGGACAGTTTCAACCTGCGGAAAGAAGGTTGGAGTCAATCTGCCTGTAGTGGAGTCAAACTTACGAAGAAATATGCATACATTTGTCTACGTGTTTTCATCTTTTACACCAAATTTATACATTAAATTATAATAAAACAAATTTAGAAATACAGTTGAAGTCTGAATTATTAGCCCCCCTGTTTATTTTTTCCCCAATTTCTGGTCAACGGAGAGGAGATTTTTCTTTAACACATTTATAAAGATAATAGTTTTATTAACTCATTTCTAACTGATTTATTTTATCTTTGCCATGACAACAGTACATCATATTTTACTAAATATTTGCCAAGATACTAGTATTCAACTTAAAGTGACATTTAAGGCCTAACTAGGTTCATTAGGAAAGTTAGAATTAGGCAAGATGGTTTGTTCTGTAGACATTTGGAGAAAAAACTGCACAAGGGGGCTAATAATATTTACAATGGTTTTTAAAAAATTAAAGTCTGATTTTATTTAGGGTATGAATTACAGTTTTTTTTTTTTTGGGGGGGGGCAGCCCTTTATAAGGAGAAATAGTTCAAGCTGATCTGTACTTTTAAATAATAATACTAATAATTAAAATAACAGCTAATACAAATATACATTTGAACACCCCTATAATGATCTATGCAAGTCGGTCTATGCATAGAAAAATCATAAAAAATCATTCAATAGTCTGAAACAGGCAGATTTAGAGCACCGATAGACATAGTACTGTAAGTGTTCACAAGACACTTAAGTAAATTGGTGTTGGTATCAACATATAGCCTGAAATACAGTAAAATTAGATGCAGTTTGTATAATTTGACCTCCAGTTACCTCTGAAATAACTAATCAGAGGATACTGTAGGTCAGCCACTAAATATCCTTAAAAACACTGAACATTTTATTATGTTTTATTAACAAATTAGATGTAAATTAAATCAATACAAAAATTATTGAAACTTGTATTACACAAACTACAGTAACATTAACGAAACAGTTGATTTACAAAGATATGTAATGTAATGTGTATTTATATAGCGCATTTATTGTGTATGGCGCGCTCAACACACACCAGCTATTGGTGGAGTGGAGAGACAGTGATAGCGCCAATTCGGTGGAAGGGGATGATAGGGAGGCCATGATAAGTAAGGGCCGATGGAGGTAATTTGGTCAGTTACACCCCTGCTCTTTACAAGAAGTGCCATGGGATTTTTAACAACCACAGTGACTCGGGACCTACAGTAGGTTTAACGTCTCATCCGAAAGACGGCGCTCACTGACTGTATGGTGTCCCCTTCACTATACTGGGGCATTAGGACTCACAGAATGCAGGTTGAACACCCCCTGCTAACCTCACTAACACCACTTCCAACAGCGGCCAAGTTTTCACAGGTAGTCTCCAAGGGAAAAAGATATCCAATTTCCCTATTTCTCTTATGATTATGGGGTGTTATGACATTTATGTCTATATATAATATGGTATACAATAAAACATATGCAATTTATGAAGATAGGCTTAAAATAAAAGAGTGAAAACTAAAAGATTAAACTAGTTATGACATCTACATGACTAAGGGTGCTTTCACACCTACACTTTTGTCTCGTTTGCCCAGTTAGCGCGGTTCGTTTGGCATATGTGAACAGGGCAATCGCGCTCTGTTCCGCGCCAAAGTAATCGCACCGAGACCGCCTGAGTGAGGTGGTCTCGGCTCGATTGAAACAAACCCTAGAGCGGTTCGATTGCAGTGAGAAAGTGTTTTGATCCGAGCGCGGTTATATCACAGTGCTTTATGGATATGTAATAGGCATACAGCTATATGAAGAGAGAATTATGAGTATGGCTGGAAGTTTCGCGAGTCTGCGGATGCCCGCAAATGAGTGATGATCTCCCGGTAATCTCGCGTGTCCCTCCCGGTCCTCAAATAGGCATTGTCTCGCACCCTTTTCTCCCCTCCCCACCGCATCTCTCCTCTCTCTCCTCATCTCTCCGCACGCACCCTGTCAATCACCACCAAACCACCACCTCTCCTGACAGCTTAGCGGGACACTGCAAAATAAACCCTGACACTCTGACCAATGTGAGGAGAGTTTACTCACACGTGACTTGTTTTAGCTATTTTGGTCCGATTAGAAACTTTGCAGTGTGAAAGCGAACTGCTACAAGAGCAAAGAGCAACAATTTAACATTTGTAATCTCTGTTTCGGAACAACTGAATCGATTCACAGGTGTGAAAGCACCCTAAGTTTATAATAATAAAAAAAAACTACTAAAAATATGTAATAAAATAAAACTATATATATAGTCCCAAGCCATTGGGGGTGACACAGTTGCTCAGTGGTTATTACTGTCGCCTCAAAGCAAGAATGTCGCTGGTTCGAGTCCCGACTGGGTCAGTTGGCATTTCTGTGTGGAGTTTGCATGTTCTCCCAGTGTTTGCATGGGTTTCCTCTAGGTGCTCCAGTTTCCGCCAGTCCAAAGACATGTGCTGTAGGTGAATTGGGTAAGCTAAAATCGTCCATAGTGTGCGTGTATGTCCTGGTCCTCCAGATTGGTGGTTGAGCATTAGGGTAACTCCTCACCTCATAAAAACTAGATGTTACGAAACACCACTATGGTGCGGCTAAATATCAACTTTAATATAAATGGCCCTAAGAGTAAACAAGTAAGTTTTACTTATATATGATTATTTTTGTCCCAGTTCAATCTATTTCAATTCCATTTTTGTTGTTGTTGTTGTTTTTTTCCACCAAACTTTGCAATCAGTTCTAAAATAACAGTGAAAAAAATTCTCAACGCAAATCTAAAATGCCTGAATTAAAGGCTTTAGTTTTAATAGATGTTAGATTTACTTCCAGCTTTACTGTTCATTCAAACAGAAGAAGTGAGCTTATGGGAAAGATCACAGGCATCTTTGTTTATCACTGTTGCTATGGTGACTTGTGACGCAACAGGAAAGAAATCCAGGCCAGGATCATCTTATGAATAAAACGCTCGGCTGCAATAGTGTTTTAAACACATCACCAACCGTTAACAAAATGGCTGAAGTAAACAAAGAATGGCTCTACAATGAGTCATGCAGGAAGCTTTATACTGTGAATCAATCTTAAAGGCTCAAAGATGCAATCTAGGAGTTTTTTTAAGCTGCAGACTCACTTGGAGAGAAGGATGTTGCAGTTTTGCGCACGTCGTCCATCGATGACAGACAGTTCTTTGACCTTTTTAGAAGTGACAGTGTCGTCCTCGGACTCTTTCTGAAAAAGATAAACATAGAGAAGGTCAACATCATGTGAGAGGAGGAACACAAATACTATGAGAAGGCTAATGTTGATTTCAGAGTTGATGAAGTTCTCAAATCCCTTTTTTTAAATCACTCCTAAAAACTTTCCTGTTCAGCTTGGCCATTGAATATTATTTTAATAGTCTTTTCTACTGCTTCATTTTAAAATGTATTCTTTATTGTACTTTATACAACTGTTCTGTCTGGTTCTTAAATCTGATTGGTTGATAGCTGTTCAATTTTCTGACAGTTATAGCACTTGTACCGCCTCTTCACCCTTGTGTATTACTCCGCCCACATACAGCAACAAGCAGGACGCTCTACAGTTTGACAAATATGGCTGCTGTTGGACAACATAATGTACTTTTTAGGCTTTTTTTTAGTCGAGAAGCAGGACGCTCTACAGTTTGACAAATATGGCTGCTGTTGGACAACAATGTACTTTTTAGGCTTTTTTAGTCGAGAATGTAGTCGTTTAGATTGCAACTATGCAGTTTATTTATAAGGATAGTGCCTATTTTAAAATATTTATAATTTCTGAGAGACACCGTGTATCATACTGAGCAAAGAGGGTTGATGCTGTCAATCCACAAGATGGCGACAGAAACCACATAATAAGCCCTTAGAGCCCTGTATTTATACCACAGTATTTGCAGTGTAATGCGTATGAGATGGGACTCACATATCAGGAATGCGTGTTGTGTAGACAGAAAGAAAGAAGAAATGGCTGTTTTTCCTTATTGCAAACACAACAGCAATCTGATAGTGATTGCGCTGCTTTTATTCGGAGTTAATTATTGTGATATCCCGATTGCAACAGAGACTATAATAGACTATAATACTGTAGGGAGATATCTCTGTAGATTGATGGTATTTCATGTCAGGTTCAGCCTTATAAACTTTAAATCTGCAAAATCACCTGTTTTGTCATCACTTTAGACATTACACTCGACTCGAGAATCATTCAAATACTAGCTCTAAAATGACGTTGGTGAATTAGTAACCGTTTCTGCTGTTATGACCTCAGCTGCAGATGCGAATGAATAGAAGTAGTTCTTCATTCAAAAGGGGTTTTTAGACTCTCCGTGTTTGATTTTCTTTTTTATATACACAATAGTGGTGTCAAACTGTTGTATAAACGCAGTATCACACGAGTAGCAGTGCGATACGGCTGTATATCGTCATTGGTGGGACGCTAAGGCAAGCCTCCCATCAGTGCCGATATAGAGCCACATAGCAGTACTACTTACAGTGATATTGCTCATCTGTCTTATCTACAGCACTATAAACAAATGAACTTGGACTTCTGCAATCGTCCAAAAAGTTAATGTATGGTTCCTGTCAGTTACGAGGTTAAGTTTTTACAGTGTGAAAAATATACAGCTTTTAAAAGAAAATTAAGAGAACACATAAACATTCTTAAAGTAAATGCTCAGGGGTAGTTATGATCTTATTGTCACATTATATTGTTATGAGTTGTGATCGTCTGATCTCAAATGAAGCAAGAGATCGCGATGACATATGATGAAGTGTGCAGGTGTTGTAGTGCTGTCCCGATTCTTAGGGGTACATTTTGGAGCCATTCCCCTTCACAGGGCCAAGGGGAAGGGGTACAAAAATAGAATTAGGATTGGGCCTTATTCTGCATTCAGATGAACTCAAATTGTTCACTTTTTCCAAACTGTAGGTAAAAACTAGTGTTTTAAAGAGTCGCCCCATTTCAGCACTCAAGCATTTAGCAAATATCAAGTGAGCACCAGAATGTCATCCTCTAAAAACAGAACCACGGTCATCAGAAACAACCAAATGCAGATTTAAAAACACAGCAAATACGAAAACAACACAAGCCACCTGCTGTCATAAATATTCCCAACTCAAACAGAATCATTTTTCAAACACAGGACAACAAACTCATGACACACACACACACCAGACATGCACAAAAACAGGCATGTTAAGCGGCAGCTGGGAAACAGACAGCAAGAAATGGTGTGTTTAGACGATGCCACGTTGGTTTTAATTTAAAAGAAGAAGAGGGTGAAAGGAGTGAAAGAAAATCTGTCCAAGAACAAGGGGGATGTTTGTTTTTTGGTGGAAATCTGTTGCATAAACTCCAGATGCACGCAAAACCAACTGCATGCCTCATAACCGACTGGGCTAATTACATACAGAGCCGTCTTGAAATGCTCTCGCTAATAAACTGAAGTAAGTCATTCGGTTCATTGTGTTTTAAGATATGCCACAAATGGCAACAATTTGATAATTACGTTGATGTGTAATAACGTGCGTACTGATTACCATATTGATATATACGCTATTTTGGATGAATCAATGCATTGTAGAAGCATAAAATAATTGCTACTTGGTTTTAATTGGCAAGGTACGCATTTTTTTAATTTAATAACTCAGTAAGTCTCCTCTTCAGACTAAGAACAAAGATTTAATATAATGTAATATAGAATTTGACTATTAGGTGTATATTTGAGCTTCAACGAATTGTGTACATTTTTGTTATTAATATTGTTTATATTATTATTTTAGCGTTTTTGTTATTATTTACTTTATTTTTTTACATTGTGTTTTGTTACTTTCTATATTGTATAAAAAAAGTGAAATAATTGGCAGTAAAAAATGTATCCCTTTTAGGCTGAAATATTCTATTGGTTATGCTGCTACACTAAATAAAAAATTCAATGCATTTTTAAAAATAGAAGTTTAAAGCGTTTATCATTTCTTCGAATAAAAAAAGGGTGTAGTTGAGTCGAGTGTCTCATGTTAATACAATAAATAATAGCATATATTTTATTATCAATAATAGCAATTATTATTATTATTATTAGATTTTTTTTGTAGTGCTGGGCAAAATTTAAGTGTGTGTACTATGAATATTTATTATGTATGTATATAAAAACACATGTATGCCTATATTTGAGAAAATGTTTATTTATATTTAGATATAAAATACATGTACAGTATATGATACAAATTATATATAAATTTAAAGATTTATATAACTAAATATGGCAGGTTATTCCGCTGTGGCTACCCTGGATTAATAAAGGGACTAAGCCGAAAATAAAATGAATGAAGAAAATGAATGAAATGATGTAACAAAATAGTTTTGTTTCTATGTACGGTAGGGTTGTGTCATTTGGGGAAAATGTGCGCGAAGTGAAGAGCAGGGAGCGGGTATGAAGAATCGGTGAACATGGGGACTGAACTGGAATTCCAGGAGTTTTCCAGGAGACAGAACAATATATGGGAGATAGGCAGGAGATGGGGAGTCTCCCGTATATAAAATACGGGAGACTCCCGGGAATAACTGGAGTGTTGGCAGGTATGCTGGCAATACTTTTAGTTGACTTTTTAGCAAGAATCCTCATACCACACCTTCCTGGGGTGCTTTTTTAGATCCTGGTTGTCGCATTTCCTCGTGATGTGGCAACGATTGTGCAACAGCTCTTACAAAGTACCTGTTTTTATTCTGTGTGAGTGACTTTGAAGCCAAAATATTCCCATATTACCGACATGATGTTTTTCATCTATATGAATTAGTTGATTAATGCTTCTGAAGCGGCAGACGTCATCATTGTCCGAGCTTTCCTGTTTGTTTGTTTTATTGCGGGCTTTCCGTATAGTTCAGTCGCGCAATTCTGATTGGGCAGAAAAATAGTGTGCTCACTCAATTGCATAGAAAGACTGTCACACAAAGACGGCAGTCTTAAAATTATAAAATTATATAATACATATATTTCATATTGCATATTGTTTCAAATCACGATTGCAATTTGATTTCGATTAATCACACAGGCCTAATGTACAGCTGTGTATCACATACTGTGTATGCATAATAAATATGTATAATACACACACATATACTAAGTCAAAACAAACTTTTATTTTGGATGCAATCAATCTATGCCCAGCTCTATTTTTTTATCTTCATTTAGTTTTACATTTCAAAAAATATCTATTTTATTGTAATGCAGTATGAAAGAGTACTGTAAAATAGTCAACAAAATAATAAGAACTGATTTTTGTGCATATTGTAATATTTGTTCAACTGATTTTTGTAAACATCACCAGAACTTTTATTCGGAAGATTCAACCATTTATATGGTACTTTGATGGGCGGCACGATGGCCCAGTGATTAGCGCTGTCGCCTCACAGCAAGAAAGTCTCTGGTTCAAGTCCCGGCTGGGTCTGTTGGCACTTCTGTGTAGAGTTTGCATGTTTCCCCATGTTCACGTGGGTTTCCTCCAGGTTCTCCCCTTTCCCCAACAGTCCAAAGACATGCGCTATAGATGAATTAAATTAACTAAATTGGCCGTGGTGTATGCGTGTGTGAATGTGATAGTATACAGGTGTTTCCTAGCAATGGGTTGCACCTGGAAGGACATCCGCTGTGTAAAACATATGCTGGAATAGTTGCTGGTTCATTCCACTGTGGCGAAGGAAATGAATGAATGAATAAATGAATAAATGAATGAATGAATATGGTACTTTGGCTTCAGAAAGTGCCATCTGAAAACATGAAAACAAGCTATACTAGAGTATCCTGGCCAAACTAAAGAGACGGGAGCACACAACACTTACCTGTCTAAAGTTATTGAACAGAAAGTCCTTTATGGTAAGCAGGGAGCAGGAAAGCGTTAGTTAGATTAAGAGGTTAGGTGTAAACATCAGGCAAAAACTACAGACGCAGAATACAGGAGGAGCGACAGAAATTAATGAGCAGAGCTTTAGACAATGCAGTATACTCACAGAATGCATACATTAAAGAAACATTCTCCTTATTTCCTTTTCATACACTGTAGATGAGTTAGTTATACCTGCTGTCGCTGATAAGCAGAGAATGTTTTCTCAATATCCTCCAGATCTAATTGTTTGAAGACTCTGACGTCGTCCAGATCCAGCCACACTGTCCCTTCCAGCTTATTCTGTCAGACAGAGATCAGAAATTAATAATCTATGAATACATCTTACATGACTATCACATCCTTAATGACAGCTAAAATGAAAATAAAATGTAATGAATATTAAAAAAATAAATATATTTAAATACAATAATGAATTAAAACATTGATGATACAGTAGAAATAACTTTAATGAAACTACATTCAAAAGAGGAACAATTATATATAATATAGAACTAGTGTAATATAAACATAATAAATAAATATAATTATATACTACTAGAATGAAGATTGATAGATATTTTTAACAGTCGCAAGTATCACATCAGCTGTTAGCGCGAGTGATCATGCTCTCATTCTGTATTCAGCATTCTTTTGCTCGTGCGAACAGTTACTTTTGTCAGTCGTGTTGTTTCTCGATTCTAATATCACATTTGCACGAATATTGGGCCATGCACGTTGTTGAACCCTTTTCAGAAAACTTAAAAGGAAAACGGGTGTTAATGTAAAGCCCTGAATGGACGGATGGATCTTCTTCCCCAAAATGTCTTTCTTTCTTATTTTCTTTCTTTGACTTTATCTGAATTTAAAGGTTTTGCTTTTAGATTTTCTGGATGACATTTTAATGACTAAAATAAATTGTAGCCATCAATGCCAACCAATGTAAACCAATGAAAATTTCGAAGCTAAATCAATTTGACAACAATTTTAAGACTTCAAAAGCATGTCTAATCTATATCTAATACACACATGCACTGCTAAATATTCATACAATATATCTGTCACTAATTTTTAAGATAAATTGAATGATTACTTTAGTTGTTGCTAAGGTCTATGGATATAAACAATTTTCTTTCTTTATTTTTTTTTCTTTTTTTTTATAGATTGCTTTCATCAGCTGAAAGGTTTATAATTCAGACCTGCTATGAAAAGATCTTTAGGTCTAAACTTTTTTTACGCACTTCACTGAGTTTGGTCCAGTTAAAAGACTTGAGCGGGTTGGATGGTTGCGGGATGTTCTTCTTCTTCAGTGTGGAGCCCAAGAGACCTCCAGGAGGAGGAGGAGCACCGAAGCCAAGCAGGCCTGGAGGAGGAGGAGGTCCACCGGGGGGAGGCGGAGGTGGTGGTGGTGCTCCTCCTGGAGGAGGTGGAGGAGGAAGACCAGCCTGACCCGGAGGTGGAGGAGGAGGTGGAAGACCAGGACCCAGAGGGGCGAGGGGAGGGCCACCAGGGATATTTGTCCTCTGAAAAAAATAACACAGTAGAAATATGGAGCAAACGTGTTGTGGATATGATTCAAAACAATGAAAACCACATATAGATCCATTCCAAACCCCAGTGAGCTGTTGACGCTGCATTTTCAGGCATTACAGGATCCAGATACAATAATCTTTTATGTAAACAAATAAGGACAACTGCAATTTTTTTGGAGTTCAAAATAATCATGTTGGACATGATAGTATTATCTGAAGAAGCCCAGAATATTCTGGAAATGTGGAAATGGGAATCATGAAATTGTGCAACTAAAGTACTGGAGTTTCTGGGCAAAATGTAAGACGTGCATTTGTTGTTCCAAGAAAGAAGCCAAGTGAAATGTTAATTATACAGTAAATATTTGAAATTGACACAGAAAAATAGCCATATCAAGAAGATAAAACAAATAAAAAAAATTTTTTTCATTAAACACAGTTACATTTTGTTAAGTGTTATTAAAAAAGTTGCTAAATTTTTAAATGTGTGTGTATCTACACACCCACATATATTAGTAAAAAAGTGTTAAGATATATATAGATATAATATAATATAATATAATATAATATAATATAATATAATATAATATAATATAATATAATATAATATATACAAATGTAATTAGAGATCAACTTTTTCTCACAATTTTTAAGCAAATATGTTTTATGTGGTTCGTTGGTTTAAGAAGATCTACTTTAGCTCAGAGATGCCCAAAGTAGGCCCATGATAACCTTTGATTTAGCCCGCCACTCCATCTGAGAGAAGAGGTTGAGATAAATGCCTTCAGTAAATTAGTCATTTCTAATTTAACAAAACCTTTTATTTGTTGAGCTGAAAAAAAGCTAACTGAAATTAAATGTTATGAATTAATCAGATTTTAAAAAAATGTAAATCCTGTCACTCGACAGACAGAGGACTTGCACAAGACACCGACGAGCAAATCAAGGCAAGGGTAGGTGCAGCTTGACTAGAGCATTCAGAATTGAACTCCATCGTGCTATAAATGAGATCGTTTATGGTTTTACTGTTAGAAGTACTATATATATATATATATATATATATATATATATATATATATATATATATATATATATATATATATATATATATATATATATATATATATATATATATATATATATATACATACAGTTGAAATTAAAATTATTAGCAACCCTTTTAATTTTTTTTCTTTTTTTTAAATATTTCCCGAACGATGTTTAACAGAGCAAGGAAATTTTCACAGTATGACTGATAATATTTTTTCTTCTGGATAAAGTTTTATTTCGGCTAGAATAAAAGCTGTTTTTTAATTTTTTAAAACCCTTTTAGGGTCAAAATTATTAGCCCCTTTCGGCTATTTTTTCCCTGATAATCCATTGAATGAATCATAGTTATACAATAACTTGCCTAAATACCCTAACCTGTCTAGTTAACCTAATTAACCTAGTTAAGCCTTTAAATATCACTTTATTATTATTTACTGTAATCATGACAAAAATAAAATAAATAATTATATATATATATATATATATATATATATATATATATATATATATATATATATATATATATATATATATATATATATATATATATATATTTATTATATATATATAATTTATTTTTATTTAAATATTATTAAATTAGGAAATTACCATGGCAACTTTAATGTAATATAGTTTAGTTTAGTATGTTTAACTTCGACCCACAAGCCTCAATCAAGTTTGGTTTTTGGCCCTTCATACGAAAAAGTTTGGGCACCCCTGGTCTAGTTTAATCCTCACAGATTCAGCATTTACCATTTAAACAGTTATAAAGATTTTTTGTTATCAAGAAACTATTTCTCCTTCCAATTCAGGGACTTATTTGGCTCCATTTATTTAGACTTTGCCTTAAAATACAGTTCAGTGGGTTTTGGAAGAGGCAGTGTGTGCGGATCTGCGTATTTAACATACATTACTCATCTCATGTAGCCGGGCAGAAAGGTCAGCCACTTGCTGCTTAACAAGCTTATGTTCACTGCTTTCCTTTTCCAGCTTCTCTTTCATCTTATTGAGCGTTTGCATCATTTCTTCCTTCTCTTGGGCTTTAGCATCACACTCCCTTTCTTTCTTTTCCAGCTTCTGCTGAAGTTCATTATGTTCTACGATTCAAGCCAGAGAAAACAAAGAAGAAAGTGTGTGTCAAAAAAATGCACAAGCGCATTAATATTTGACAACATCAGCAATGTCATCGCTGATTCCCATGCTGATGAAGGCACATGCAAACACATTCAAGGCCTTCTGAAGGGAATCAGTCGCTTTAATCAATATTGGGGTCGTAGAGAGGTCATGTACTGTACCTTTCCTCATTTTTTCCGCTTGCTCTTTCCATTGTTTCACCTCGTTCTCATTGACCAGCCTGTAGAATCGAACAAGAGAGCAGTGTTAGACTATTAGGAATGGTTAAAGAGATCATTCACACAATAGATTTACTAACATGAACTAATAAGGAACACTCGTGCAACATTTACTTAACATTTACTAATGTGCTATTACAATCCAACTTCAACAAATTTATTTCCATGAACTAACTTTAATGAATACATTATTATCCATCTTTTGTTAAAGTATTGTTCATTGTTTATGCTAGTAAATACATTATCAATAACAAATACAACCATATTGTAAAGTGTTACTAATAGTCTAAATTCTGTCATCGTCATTATTTATTCTCTTTCATATCATTACAAACTTGAAATGCATGATATTTATAGTCAATGATAATAGCAGAATTGTTTTTAAAATGTGCAAGCTTTATTCCTTTATTTCAAAAGCCACTGGTTGTGTAATGAAGCCAACTAAAGTACAGCAAAAATAACTTAATAATTGAAGATATGAAAGCAAAAATATCCCTGCATAAGGGTTTGTTTTTACATTTGAAAAATTAGATTGACTTCAGTAATATTATGGCAACTCAAGTGCCATTTTCACCAATATCAACATTCGAGCCCAATCGCGAATGTGATGATGATTTTATACAGCATTTTAAGGTAATATTGAGCAAGTAAAATATTTAGACATATTTTTCTGTTTCACCAATAGAAATTTAGTTTCAAACAAAGCCAGAGCAGACGATTAGCGAGTCGATGATTAATGATTCATTCATAAACAGTTAACTGCTTAATTTCTAGAAGAATCAGTGGTAAATTAATTATTCAGTGAATTACTTAGTAACGTGTTGACTTACTGCCACCTACTGGCAGTTTTAATATCATATTAATTTATAGATAACTGTTTCCATTCCCATCACCATGTTAATGCACAATTTTGAATAAAAAAAAGTGTAGTTTTATGCGCTGTTCACACCATAAGCAGAAGGCATGAATAAATCATGCTATTGGCACATAAATAGACGTGAAAATTCATCATCTTCATTCGTGTGTCAAATTGGCTTTATTTGCACATCAAATTCACTTCATAATAGACACGGATTCACTTCATGGGTGCCCGGTGACTCTTGCTTTATTGCTAAATGGCTAACATGGATTTTATTGAAATAATAGTTGTGCTTTATGTGCTTTAGGAGGGCTGAAAAACAGTGTATATTCCTTCGGCATGCCTGAGTACACTAGATCCTTTCAGAGGTGCACCCAGCTCTGTGAGTTCATCAAATCCTCCAGAAACTGTACCTAGATCATGGAGGCTTTCAGCTGTGCTTCAGACTGAGCCCAGTCCAGTTTGATGAACTGTTGTCTGATGTCTGCAAGAGGATTTCCCCCTCAGACAACAGCAACAGGCACTAAGTCATAATCACTCCCCTACAAGAGCAAGTTCCTGACTGGTTAACGCGGTGCGAATGTCCACTAAAGTTCAGCGATCTACACGTCAAATGTGCAAAACGCTCAACTTGCACCTGATTTGAGCGGATTGCGTTATTTTGCGCTGCATCATTCGTTCGTATCGCACCACAGGATGTCTATTCGAGTCTTTGCATTGACTTAGCATGTAAATCCCTCAAGCTTGATGCTTCATCCGCATCTGTTGTGAACGCAACATTAAATGATACTTTATATACTTTATAAATTATTTAATTGAATTATTTAACTATACTATAGTTATAGCTTAGTTTGCTAAAAAAGTCTTTACGCTCACTTGAGGTGGTTTTGTGAAAATGGGTTTATGGGACTAATGGAAAAACGCATTTGCAGACTATCCTCCATTACGCTCGTCTTGTTTAATGTTGATTACTAGATAACCAATACTACAGTCATCCGCTTTAACAACTTGATGGAAACACACCCACTTTGCATTTGGGATTTTTTTTCCCTTTTTTTGCAAACTTTGAAAAGATTCACTTCACATTAAGATGGAAATCCAGCGTTGGCACAATAGAGTAGTGGTTAGTGTGCCAACATATGGTGCAATAGCACGTCAGGGTGTCCCGAGTTCGAATCCCAGCTCGAGAACATTTCCCAACCCTCTCTCTCTCTCTCTCTCTCTCTCTCTCCAACTTCACTTCCTGTCTCATTATGTCATATCTAATAAAGGCAAAAAGGACAAAAATAAATCTTAAAATAAATAAATAAATAAATAAATAAATGGAAACCCGGCTAATGGCAGATGTAGAGCAGTCAATATACCAAAAACATCAAAATATCATTTAATCAATCTCATGCAGACCAGTTTTATTTTTTGTTTTTCTTTTATAAACTGGCATGTCTTTGTTTTTTTCCGCAGAACACAAAAGCAATTGTGTGTTGCACATAAGTAAGTAATGTAAGCCTTGCAGTTTTGGAATGACATGAGGGAGAGTAAAAGATCATAATTTTCATTTCTGGTTGAACTATCATTTTAAATATGACCCTAAACCACAAAGCTTGGCATAACTTAAATAATATGACATAATTCATATAATAGCACAAAGATGACTTCATATTAGTCGGGCAGGACCTGAAGGAAACCAAGGAGTCGCGGTGCGAAACGTTAAGCGATCAGAAAGGCCTTAAATGAGAGTCAAACTTCAGCTCTGCAACATTTGATCAAACCACTAAATGTTTTCCATATGCATTCTGCATATTTGTTTTTATTTGACTGAAACTGTCCCAGACCGTCTCTCAGTCTTTAACTTGTTTGAACTAGCATGAAGTTGTGTCTCACTTCTAATTAATCCCATGCAGGAAGATGACACAAAGATGTGTTTATTTTAACTTTTGTCCTACTATAAGCAAGCAACTTTCCAGTGCGTACACATATTTTTATGATTGCCAAGTCCAATCATATTCTAGAAGGGTCTAAGTTTATATCTGTATAATACCCAAATCTACAGTGTCATGGGGGTTTGGGAAATTTGCAGTTTACTATATTGCCATAATGGTTGTTTTAACAATATTTGAGCTGACCTTATTGAGTTTGTCACTCACTCAGCACATGTTAGGAGTCCAAAAGCACTGAAGGTGTGATAAAGCCAATTAGAGTACAGTTAGAATGACTCTAAACTTTATGTTGTAAAAAGATAAAAAATATCCCTGTATGGGTGGTTGTCTTTTATATTTCTGAGATGATTCATTTCTAAATGAATCAGCCATTTTCAATGAATCAATTCACTAGATGATTCAACAAACGACTCCCCAGAACTGTCTCTCTTTTGAACTCTGCCCCCCACACTGACTCTTTTGCCCCCTTAAACACCCCTACACTCTCCTCATAACTTATACTCCCAATAATCACTGCACTATTTAATATCTGCACATTAAAAAAATCCACATATTCATCGCACTACATTGAACTGATTCATTTTGAATTGTACACACCCACTGTACATATATATGTGTAGCTATGTTCATACATATCTGCATATTTCTGATTATTAATAGCAACCTGTACATATATTCACCTATTGTGAATCTCTGTTCATAGTTAATGCAACCTGTAAATAAGGTTCATAGTACATCCATCTGTAAATATTACCCATAGTTTTTCTATAATTGCACTTTATAACTTATACCTATATCCTGCACATGCTGCTATTGCACTGCTGTTTAGACCTACAGTAAACTGCATTTCATTGCCTTGTACTTTTACAAGTGTAATGACAATAAAGTTGAATCTAATCTAATCTAATCTAATTATGACACCAAGTCTCTGGCACCAACTGGCCGTTTTAGTTGAATATTTACCTTCTCCCAGAACAGGCTTTAACCCACCAATGAACCGGAACAAAAACACACTCAGCAAAATACTAATTAATCAACATTACTACAGAAAATCTAGGACTATATCAATATATTTTTGACGTCACACTTCAATAGTCTGGCACTTGTCTAAAATTGTGATTAGATGCAGTCTGATGAGCTGCTTGCTCAAAAATGGGTCTGGATTACGGATTCTGGGATTATATTTTTCTGACATAAATGACTGAAATCACTAAATTTATTAAATGACACAGTTTTGGAGAGCATTAAAAACTCTGCGTATTAATGAATGAGAAGAAATGAGGACACCAGTGTACAATCAAAGACTTTAGAAAAACAATAGTGAATTATTTGAATAGAACAAACAATATGGGTAACACTTTATTTTGATGGTCAAGTTAAAGAATAGTAGACTGTCTGCTTAATACATGTTGATATGCTCCTTCATGAGAATGAGCACCTCCAAGTCCGAGGCCATGGTGCTCCACAAGAAAAAGGTGGTTTTGGCATCTCCAGGTTGGAGAAAAGTCCTTACCCCAGGTGGAGGAGTTCAAGTATCTTGGGGTTTTGTTTTGCGTGAGATTGACAAGGAGATTGGTGCAGCGGCAGCAGTAATGCGGTTGATGTACCGGTCCGTTGTGGTAAGAAGGAGCTGAGCCGAAAGGCAAAACTCTCGATTTACCGGTGAATCTAGGTACCTACTTTCACCTATGGTCATGAGCTCTGGGTCAAGACTAAAAGGACAAGATCTCAGATACAAACGGCCGAAATGAACTTCCTTCGCAGGGTGGCAGGGCAAACCCTTATAGATGGTCCAGGGTAAGGAGCTCGGAGTAGAGCCGCTGTTCCTCTACATAGAGAGAAGTCAGCTAAGGTGGCTCGGGCATCTGATTCGGATGCCTCCATGACGCCTACCTAGGGAGGTGTTCCAGGCACATCCCACCAAGAGGAGGCCTCGGGAAAGCCCCAGGACATGCTGAAGAGACTATGCCCCGGCTGGCCCGGGAACGCCTTGGGATCCCCCCAAAGGAAGTGTCTGAGAAGAGGGATGTCTGGAGTTCTCTTCTAGGACTGGTGTCCCCATGACCCAGCCCCAGATAAGTGGATGAAAATGCCATGACATGCTCCTTCAACAGACATTTAACTGACTATAGGAACTTTGCAAGTACATGTCAACTTACACTAACCCTAACCTCAAACAGTCAACCTATAATCTAATGAGAATTATTTGGCATGTAGATGCAATGTAACTTAAAATCACAAATCATCAAAATAAAGTGTGACCACAATACTCCTCTACTTGGTAAAAGGGCTTAATTTAAAAAAAAGAGCTGGGTAAAGGAGCTTACACTTACTGGCAAAGTCACCAAATGACTTCAGCACCCAATAAGAGCTCCAGATTTAAAATAAATATTCATTTGTTCACCCTAAAACTATAGCTTTTTAATATTATTTGAGCATAAGAAATATTATTTGTGGGACAGCTCATCTAAGATTGAATTTCTTATTTGGAATATGCTATTTACAGTAAATGACTTCAGTAATGATTTCAGCAATTAGGACTTTGTCTTGAATGTCAGAATCAGCGGTGAAGATGTGTTGCAAATAATATAGTGAGCAGATATGATTGACTTTAGTTAACCATTATGGTGACCAGTGCTGATTGTTGGGAGTATTGTTTACTCACATTCGCACCACGTTTTTGACATCAAAGTTCTCCAGCGGTGCCACATCTGGGTCGAGCCCCTTGTCGTTCTGCAGGATGATCTGCTGGACAATTCTGTCTAGGAGAACCCAGTACTGCACAGTGTTCCCAGTTTTCTTGTCTAAAAAGCAAAAAAGCAAAGATGAAAAATTGTGTTGATGTCATCAACGCATCCTTTTTAAACAAAAGCTTTAATTTGTCAAAACAGGAAATAAGCCAATAAATCAATAAGCCAATAAATAAAAAAATAAAAAAATAAAAAAATAAATAAGCAAGCCATTAAATAAATTAATAAGCTAATAAATAAATAAATAAACAAGTAAGCCATTAAATAAATAAATAAGCTGATAAATAAATAAATAAGCCATTCAATAAACAAATAAGCTAATAAATAAATAAATAAGCCATTAAATAAATAAATAAGCTGATAAATAAATAAATAAGTAAGCCATTAAATAAATAAGATAATAAATAAATAAATAAATAAATAAGCCAATAAATAAATAAGCAAATAAATAAATAAGCCTAAAAATAAATAAGCCAATAAATAAATACAAAATAAATAAATCCAATAAACCAATGAATAAAGCCAACAAAATAAATAAAAATAAATAAATAATTAAATAAGCCAATAAAAAAATAAGCCAATAAATCAATAAGAGAATAAAACAGTAAGCTAATAAATCAATGAATAAATAAGCCAATAAATCAATAAGCCAATAAACAAATACGGCAATAAATAAACACATAAAAATAAATAAATAAGCCAATAAATAAATAAATAATTTAAAAATAAATAATAAATTACATAATATAATATTATAAGTTATAAAATTATAAGATACTAAAAATAATAATAATTATTAAATTAAATAAAATTAATATTTATATAATATATCATTTATTCGTAATTAATTAATTCAATAAAGTTATAATTATTAAAAAATTATACAATTATTTTAATACATTTATTTTACTTTATTATATTAAAAAATATATTTTTGATGTGTTTTTATTTGTAAAATTATTTAGAATTTATTTAATCTATATTTTTTATTCGTTTAAATAAAAACAAAAACTGGTTTACAATAATAAATCAGGGGAAGTGGCATCACTCACAAGGCATATGAAGACAGTGCTGTAAGACGGATATAAAGTGCGGGAAGGCGTCTGTGTGGTTTATCCTCTTCCGGATGAGCTCGAACATCTGAGTGGCACTTTTAGTATCTACATGAACCTGAACCAACCAACCAAACAAACAAACAAACAAACATGAAACGACTCCCAAAACAAAGTAGCTGTATTTACAAACCCATTTAAACCCCAATCGTACGTTTTCAAACCGCTTAGCGAGAGCTAATTCATCTTCATTTCGTAGCATCTCAAAGAAGTCCAAATGCCTGACGAGTAATGAAAGAGCACACGTTAAACTCAGCCAAGCACTTGAGGCCTGCAGTGTCTCGAAATACAGCACTTACCGATCTAACGTGGAGTTTTCATGGGACCGTAATTTATCAATCACTGGTTGGATGCCCAGCATTAGAAACTCATACCGCAAATGAATTCTGAACTCCAAACTGGTCTGTGCACAAAATATTGGAAGTCAAAGAAAAACTCTTGGATGATTTGAATGTAATGAGAGGCAGATGTGTGGGGGGAAAGTAGCGCTTACCTCCCCTGCTCCTTGACTGAGGACGGCGTTGATGAAGGACATGATGGCCGTCTTGAGGTTCACCTCATCTCTGTAGCGGCCCGTACTCCTGTCCAAGTCATTCAGGAGAGTCTGTGTGTGGAAAAAAAACAAGATGAGGAGAAGGAATGAGAACTACAAAGGAGAACAAGCTCTTCGTATTTCATTCACAAATCTCAAGGGTCTTATTTCAGAAGAACAAGAAGGGCCAATTTGGACGTTGCATTCGATTTAAAGGGAGAACTAATAATGTATACAGTTGAAGAATTATTCGCCCTCGTGTACACTTCTTTTTCTTTTACAAATATTTCCCAAATGATGCTTAACAAAGCAAGGAATTTTTCACAGTATTTCCGATAATATTTTTTCTCCTGTAGAAAGTTTTATTTGTTTTATTTTGTCTAGAATAAACGTTTTTATTTTTTTATTTTTAAACCGTTTTAAAGTCAATATTATTAGACTTTTTATTCAATCTTTTTTGCGAAGGTCAACAGCAGGGCTTCTCAATTAGGGGGGTCTGTGGGCCGAACCCGGCCCCTGAGGCAATTTGTTCCAGCCATCCAAATAGTGTGACTAAAACATCAAAAATAAATTTAGTTCAGTCGAAAAAAGCTACAGTCGAAAAAACTACAGCTATAGGCCGCTTTAGTTATGAAGTGACACGCGTCTGTTCAATACAGCACAAGCTGCAGTTGAAGGCTGCACAGAGAGCAAGTCAAGTGACATTAAGCGAGTGGCATGGGCAGCCAAAAACATTTGGATATTTTTGTAGAAAAGCCCTTTTGTAAAATGCACTGATAATGTTAATATAGGGATGCAATGATTAAACGGTTTTACTATTAACCGCGCTTTAATTCATTACGGTTAAATAATCGTAAAGGGTTCTCAACGCCACATTTCTGGTGCGCGGAACGAAACTGCTGCAACTAAACAAAGTTATGTGTGCTAGTTTAAAGTTCCGAGCTTATACCGATTGGACACTGGATTAACTATTGCAGCATGTTGTTCAAATCAAGCGGTCAATGCAAGCAATCAATGCAAGCAGACCTCCAGGTGCACACAGTAGAAATGATCTCACGCTGTAGTGGTGAGAGTTATGCGTGGCTTTTAGTGCACTGTGAACAAAATATACATTAGACGAATTATTACAAATGATTACAATGAATGCATGTGTGAAAGCAGATAATAACAAGTTCATTTAAATTCTTAGCTAATATATAAAATTAACATTGGACAAATACTATTTATTTATTCTTATTCTTATATTTTATTCATTGTTCTGTCATTTATTTTCATTGTAAAATGATCACTCATTTTTAAATCAAAAACATTTTCATTTATTTTTAAATCCAAAGAGAGAAATGATTATTGATTGTTTTGTATTATTATTTTGTGCTGTATTTGGTTACTGAGCAGCAATAAACAACACTTTCAAATATAAGCAGTTTTACTATGATTTTCTAAACTAATAACGATTTGAATTTAATAAATGCATAATAATCGTGATAACCGTGAAACCATGATTATTCTTCAGACTATTATTCTACAACCAAAATCTACAAGAGTTGCATCCCTAATTGTTACGCAGTTTAAGACATAACATATGAATGAGTTTGAATGAGCTTACTTGAGCAATGCACTGCTTTTGTCGTGCTTTAAAATACAAGACTTGAATATGTTTGTACAATGCAGTGATGTTATATAGTTTCAAAATACAACATTATAACGTTTTAATGAAGAAAAAGCCAACATGGGTGTCTTAAGGAGCAAAAATATAGCATATGGGCTTTTATATGCTGTTGTGTCATCACTTATATTACAAGTCATATCTCTCTGGCTCCTCATTTGTGATGCTTTTCATGAACCTGCCCCCATAACAAACTAATTTAATAGCCCTGATCTAGTGGGTCTCTGTTATCTTTATGTGTGCGTTCGCGAGTTCAAGAGACGTGGCTTTGGATGGCAGGAGAGGGATTGTGTTTCAAACATATTATGCTAACCGGTTAGCATTTAGGCAGATCATCTACTGCACCTTTAATGTAAATCAAGAAACTGCTATATTTTTGGAGACTATAATCATACTGTAAAAACTCATAATGGTACAACCCTAAAAAGTACTGTAACAAATAATTTAAACAATTAAAATAACTTAATATAAAATAAATAGTAGCATTATCTTCAATACTAGTGTTTAATGACACCTCGATCCCCAATTCTTGACTTGCCCACCTGAAAGCGCGTCCGCTCGCAGGCAAACTTCTGATAATGCAGCATGGCTTCCAGAATTTTCTTGTGTCCTCCAGGAACCAAACAAACAGCACCCATGATCTCCAGAACAGCCACTTTAGTCTTGATGTTCTCGGTGGCCAGGCTTTGAGCAATGATGTTGATGCTTTCTGAATGCGAGAGCACGTGCGCTCGGCCCTGAGAGTTGTTCATCAGGGCTTTAATGCAGCCGATGAGCGACGTGTGGATCTGCGATTCGGTCGTCTCATAGTCCATCGTTTTCAGAAAATTTAAGATGCACGTCAGGCCATCCTGGTCTATGAAGCGCGTCACGAACCTTGAGATGAAGTCAAGCAGATCAAAACACATTTTTTAAATCGTATGGAAAATTTAAGCTTAATGTCCTGAGATTTAAGTGCATATTCTGGTGTTATTTCAGAGACGGTTGCATGAGGGAAAAAAACGGAGGGCCATGCAAAATTAAGCTGGAGGCTTTGTACATGGTTTCTAGGGGACAGCAATACAAATTCTTAATCATTATCGCAGCTGTCAGAGTGGCTTTAAACACATCAATTATTTGAAACTTGAAATTAACCAAAACAAGTACATTTATTAAGTGGAGATAAAACTATTCTTTAGTTGTTTTTGTCATTTTTAGTATTTTTAGCTTCATGTAGGTTTTTGTTTTCAATTTTATGTTTTAGACATGGGATGCATAAACTGGTATAAACAATAAATAATTCCAATGCTAAACGTTTTTACACAAATATGTTTCTACACATATACTGTGTATATATATATATATATATATATATATATATATATATATATATATATATATATATATATATACATACATACATACATACATACATACATACATACATACATACATACATACATACATACATACATATATATAGTACATTCAAATACATTTTTTTTTTCTTGTTTAACCTACCCATTTAAAATGAGCTGAAACAACACATTTCTTGAGATTTCATTGGGACAAAGAATTTTTTTATGTTCAATCCACATAAATTTGTTAAAAGTGTTAAGTTAACTCAATTTGTGTTGGGACAACATGAATGAATTGTGTGGCATTTTTACAGAGTATAAAAACACACTGCATGCAGTTACATATTTGAATATAAATACGCTAATAAATAAATATATAATGCATCTGTATAAAATTAATAAAATATTTATTTCAATTAAAAATTCTAACATTTGAAAAATTTGATATTGTGACATTTTATTTTTCTGCGATACATATTGCAATATGAACACAGTTTTCTTGGGTGTCTAACAGAATTCAGGTAGCGAAAGTGAATAAATCACAATGCAAAAAAATGCTTTTCTTACTTTGCTTTGTCTTGTTTCAAGTCCAAATATTGAAAAATTACTAGATCAAGTAAAAATATTGTTTTGTTTGCAACTTCAGAAGAAATGAGGCTAAATTTAGAATTTTTCCAAAATACAAGCAAAATTAGCAGCCAGTGGGGAAAGTAAAAGAATCTTATTCTCGCTTTGAAATGTAAATATTTGGACTAGAAATAGGACGTAAATGCCAAGCAAGAAAAACATTTATTTTTTTTCCGCACAAATTTTGTATAAATACAGTAAATAAATACAAGACAGGAGCTACAGAAAACTATAATCCAGACTCAACATTGCACATCTTGCGATGTGACTTTTGTGGATGTGCACATTGCGATATCAATGCTGAAACGAATATATTGTGTAACCCTAATAAATACATACACACAATACTTTATTGATGTATTACAATATTTATTAGGGATGTGCAATATTAGAAAATTCCTTAAGTATTGTGATTTTTTGTTTTTTGCAACATTTATTGCAGTATGATTACAATTACCTTGACTTAAATAGCTCTTTTGGAAATAATTGATCATTTTAGCTCAAGTGGGATGATTTAGAAAGAGAGTGAATGATGCATTAAATATAATAAGCAAATTACAAGCATACATGAATGCAATAAAGCAAAGATTAAAGTGAAATACACAGGGTTTATGGTTTTCTAGTCGAACAGCATTCAGGTGCAGAGATTAAATCATCAAATTCAAAATAGCACTACATAGTCTTTATTTTATAGCGAAAAAATGAACAAGATTGCTCTTTATCATGGTTACAAATGTTATCATGCAAATAATAAACTTTCCATGATTAAACTCTGCAGTGACACCAAAAAATCCTATGTGTTCTAAATGTGGCTCCTGGTCAGCTATAAAACCAATTCCTGCTATGTGAATATTGCAGATGAGCATATTGCTATATAGATGCAGAAACGATAAATCATGCAGCCCTATTAATTATGTTAAAGTATTTAACTACATACTGTTGCTGTATATTTGATGTGGTCTGCTTCTTTATATATGATGCAAAGATTTCTTCACGCAAATAAAACTGAATCACTCTGCTGTGAAGAACTGAGTAGCAGATTTAATAGTCTGCAAAGTCAACATACTGCAAGCACTATATAAATACACTTAGCACTAATGAAACACTTTTTTTTATCAGTATTTGAAACTAATGCCACAGGTATGAAATGAGGAACAGTAAATGTGATTGCTCAAGATAGTACCTCATGGGCTGTGTGCGGAGAGCAGTTTTCAGGCTCTCTATGGTTTTATTCCTCTCCTCCTCATCCTCCTTCTCCAGAGCTAGCAAAGACTTCCTCTGGTGAGATTTAACACAGATGCAAATAATTAATGGACTGACCAAAGTTTACAATACCAGAGTTTTGGTAAAGTTTGTAACAGTAAACAAACAGAAATAAATAAATAAATAAATAAATAAATAAATAAATAAATAAATAAATAAATAAATAAATAAAAGTAATAAACTAAACAACCAAACAAAAACAAATAAATACAATTAATAAAAAATAAATAAAACCAAAAGAAACAAACAAATAAATATGACAGTAAACAAACAGTAAACAAAGAAGTAAAAAATCTAACACAAATTAAACAAAAAATAAATAAATAAAGTAAAAAATCCAAAATAAACAAATAAATAAACAAATAATAAACAAAAAACAACCAAACAAAATTAATTAATTAAATAAATAAAATTAAAAACGAAAATAAAATAATTAAGACGAAAACTAACACAAATAAATAAATAAACTAATTAATTAACCAAAAAAACAAACAAAAATTAATTAATTAATAAATTAAATAAAATAAAATAAAAAACTAAAATAAAATAAATAAGACTGAAAACAAAATAAATAAACAAATAAATAAATTAATTTATAAATGAAAAACAAAAAGAATTAAATAAATAATCCAAAACAAGCAAATAAATAAAACTAAATAAATAAACCAAGAGCAAAACAAACAAATAAATTAATTAATTTATAAACCAAAAACAAACAAAAATAAATAAAATAAATAATACAAAATAAACCAATAAATAAATAAACTAATTAATAAACCAAACACAACCAAACAAAAATAAATAAATAGATACAATAAATAATCCAAAACAAATTAAATTAATTAAAGAAAGAAAGAAAAACAAAACTTCAACAAAACAAATAAAATAAATAAGACCAAAACAGATAAACCAATTAATAAATAAATAAAAACCAATAAAAAATAAATAAAATAAATAATCCAAAACAAACAAATTAATCATTTAATTAATTTAAAAACCAAAAAAACAAAAAGAATTTAATTAAATAATCCAAAACAAACAAATAAATAAAAATAACTAAATAAATAAACCAAACTCAAAAACAAATAAATTAAATTTATCAATTAATCAAAAACAAAAAAATTAAAATTAAAAAAATCAAAACCAAACAATTAAATAAATTAAATAATTAAATAAACCAAAAAACAAACAAATAAGAAAACAGTAAACAAAACAGTGAAGAAACTGACATAAAAAATAAATAAACTAATTAACAAAAACAAATCAAATAAATCAGATAAACAAACCAATAACACACAAATGTATAAATAAAATTAAATAAAACCCATCAATCAAAAATCAAATAAATAAATAAATATATCTTTTTAAATCAATTATACTAAATAAAAAGTGTGTCAGCATCAGGAATTTATAGCTTCAGCCATAATCTTTTTTGATGAGCATCAGCGCTCTTTGCTCCATGAAATATTTACAGTTGTTTCCCACCCGATAAACACCTACATCCCCAACAGCTTCCTCAAGGGCAACACATGGGAGTTTAATGACCTCCTCTTGACTAAGAGTCTCTCATGTCCTCAGGGTAAAGACGGAAATTAGCGCGGCCAGGAAAGTGTTTAGTGTTTGCTGTCTAGTCTGTTAGTCATACTTACAGCAGCCATAGAATTGATCTGATCGATGTAGAATTCAGGCCAGCTGGTCGCCCCTTTATTCTCTTCCTGTTCCTATAAGGGAAAATAAATTATATATAAAAAATTGCAAAGATAAAATAAATCAATTATTAGAAATGACCAGGGCCAGATGGAATCTGCGGACGATTTTTGCTATTTCTGCAGAGAATTTTGGTAAAAATCTGCGGATTTATGCGGAATTATTTTGGGAGTATCCAGTGGAGTATCACAATTAAAACCTTAATATATTAAATAAAAAGCAATACATTACTGAATAAAAACTGAATAAATTTAGATTTACACATTTACTCAAGTATATAAACAGAATTAATGATGGGCTAAAAATCTGCGGAATTCTGCATGCACAGATTCTGTCTGGCCCTAGAAATGACCTATTAAAACTATTATGTTTAGAAATGTGTTGAAAACATCTCTCCGTTAAACAGAAATTGAGGGGGAAAAAAAATCAACAGGGGGCGAATAATTCAGGAGGCTAATAATTCTGACTTCAACTGTATTTGATTTCTGTATTTTAAATTTTAGGTGATCTGTGTAACGTGTTTTATCTTTGGTAAAATATTATCTAATTACATCTTTAGTGATTTTTCAACTAATTACACTGTTTTGTCCCAATAGGTGGATTTAGAGGTTTTTGCAAAAAAAAAAAAAAAAACACAAGTGGATTTAGCTTCTTTTGACGCAAAAGAAAATCTACCTTGGTAAAAAACAAAGAATTGTCTAAAGTTACATTTTGGAGAAAAAAGCTAATTTATTTACCAGCTAATAACTTTATCGATACCAATTAAATGAAACTTCTGAACCTAATCACAGAAGCCTGATAGAAATGCTCATTTACAAGAAAAGAAGTCTGATGGATTTAGAGGGTTTTGCATCTAAACTCTTATATACATATACAAAATATTATATTTATATGTTTTATTTAAAAAAATATTGATTTATTTATTTGTATTTATTTAATTAATTGGTTTAAATGCATCTACCAAAACCCTTTTCTTTCAGTCATTCATTCGTTCATTTTCTTGTCGGCTTAGTCCCTTCATTAATCCGGTGTCGCCACAGCGGAATGAACCGCCAACTTATCCAGCAAGTTTTTACGCAGCAGATGCCCTTCCAGCTGCAACCCATCTCTGGGAAACACACTCTCATACACTACCGACAATTTAGCCTACCCAATTCACCTGTACCGCATGTTTTTGGACTTTGGACCCGGAGGAAACCCACGCGAAGGCAGGGAGAACATGCAAACAGAAACGCCAACTGAGCCGAGGTTCGAACCAGCGACCTTCTTGCAGTGAGGCGAACGTGCTACCCACTGCGCCACTGCCTCGTCCTTTTCTTTCAGTACCAAAGCATTTTAGTTTATATTAGCTTAACTTTGCAGAAATACTTCCATCAAAGTTTTTTTCTTTTAATATTCAGCACCACAGCAATTTATTCCACCTAATCAAAACAGTTGTGCATAACCCTGCAAAAACACTTCCACCAAACCTGTGTCTGAGAAGAATGAGTATTCAGTGTTCTCCCAGCTCAATAAAACACTGAATGCAGCCTGTGGGCCAGCTACACCTGCGAGACCTGAATCAAACCTCCTCCCAGTGGAGTTTTGGGCTCTGAACAACACATGGAACCACGGCCGTGCAGAATAATGAGCGCTAAAACTACTGTCAAGATGTTGAGGCCAAAGTACTTTCGAACGTCTGCTACGAACTATTTGCGTTCATGATACCTATAACGAGAACTTTCTCACCCTTCTCCTTGGTCTCAAGCTATACTTTTATTAATCTCAAAGCGCCCACGGTGTAAAATAGTTGAGTTAAATTGTATAATTGCAGAATGCGGTTATAAAACAATGGGTGGGACTTGTTAAATAAGATTCCTGGAAGCATATAGGCTCATGTGGTGCACGAAACCCCCCCCAAAACAAGTCCAATTCCCAACTCAAAACTTATCCTGGCCAGCACAAGTCAATGTGGAACAGAAAGGGCGAGCAGCTGCTGTATTATAGACACTTGAGCGCAGTGCTAAACACTGTGGCATTGTTTTCTGACCCCGGCCTTTGTATTAGGAGCTTTAAAGAGTCAGTTACTCTGGGAAAAGGCATGTTTTGGAGCGAGTTGGAGCCTTTAACACTCTGCCAGAGCCATTGACTCAACACTGCCAGAAGAGAATTGCTGAAGCTCAGAGTTTTGAGGCTGTTTTCAGGTAACAAGCAGCATGTCAGACAAGGAGTCAGCGGTGGACACACACACACACACACACACACACACGTGATTGTGTGAGTGGAGAGCAGAGATTTGATGAGCTCAAGAACACTACAGTAAGCAGAGATCTGTGCTGTGTGGAGGAACACATGATGACTGTCTGACTGATGATTGCAGTTTAATAACCCAATCAGAATCAGTCCATCTATTCATTCGTCCATTTATCATCCATCTGTTCGCCTATGCGTGTTAATATTTCCAACTGCCTATCTATCAATCTCTCTCTCCATTCATCCATCCATCTCTTTCTTTCTTCTTCCATCTATCCGTCCATCTATCCCTCTCCCCAACTTTCCATTTATCCATCTATCCATTCACCAATCTCTCACTCTCTCCCCATCCATGCATCTCTCCATACATCAATCTCTCTCTCTCCATCCATCCATCCATCCATCCATCCGTCCGTCCGTCTATTCATTCATCCATGCATCTATAATTCTCCATCCATCTATACACTCGTCTCTCTATCCATTCATCCATCCATCCATCTCTCTCTCCATCCATCTGTCCATCCATATTTCTCCATCCATCCTTAACTTTCTCCCAATCTCTCCATCTATTCATCTCTCTTTTCATCCATTCATCCGTCTCTCTCTCTCTATTCATTCATCCACCTATCCATCTCTCTCTTCATCCATTCATCCATCCGTCTATCTTCAACCATCCATACATCAGTTTCTCTCTCTCCATCCATCCATCCATCCATCTCCCTCTATCCATACATCTATATCCATTTATCTATCTATCTCTCTCAATTTTTATCCATAGGTCCATCCATCCATCTCTCTTTCTCTATTCATTTGTTTCTCTCTCTCTCTCCATCCATCTCTCTATATACATCCATCCATCTGCCTATGTGTCAATCCATCTAACTGCCTATCCATCAATCTCTTTCTCTCTTCATCCATCTATCCATCTGTCTATCCATCCATATTTTTTTCATCCATCCATACACCCATCTCTCTCCATCCATCCATCCATCCATCCTTATCTTTCTCCCCATCTCTTTATCCATTTCTTTTCATCCATTCATTCATCCATCTCTCTCTCCATCCATTCATCCGTCTGTCCCTCTCTCCATCTATTCATCCAACCGTCTCTCTCCATCCATCCATACATTAGTTTCTATCCATACATACATTTCTCTCTGTTTATACATCTATATCCATCCATCCATATATCTCTCTTTCAATCTCCATTTGTTTCTCTCTCTCCACCCATCTATCTATCTATCTATCTATCTATCTATCTATCTATCTATCTATCTATCTATCTATCTATCCATCTTTCTCCATGTAGTCTTCTGTCTCGATCCATCCATCTATCTGTCTCCATCTCTCTTCATCCATCCACCCATCCATCCACTAACCCATCCATCCATTCATCCATCCGTTTCGCTCTTCCTCCATAGATCCATTCATCTGTCTCTCTCTCTCTCCCCATGCATCCGACCATCAGTCTACCATCCATCTCTTTACTCATCTATCCATCCATCCATCCATCCATCCATCTGTTTATCTATTCATCCATTGACTTGCTTGTCTAGCAAGTAAGTAGGTAGGTTTGTAAGTAGGTAAGTAACTAGGTTACTGGGTAAATAAGTAAGTAGGTAGGCAAGTATGTAAGTAGGTAAATAGGTAAGTAGGTAAATAAGTAGGTAGGTAAGTAAGTAAATAGGTAGGTAAGTATGTAAACAGGTAAGTAGGTAAATAAGTGGGTAGGTAAATAAGTGGGTATGTAAGTAAATAGGTAGGTATGCAAGTATGTAAACAGGTAAGTAGGTAAATAAGTAAGTACATGGATAAGTCAGTAAGTGCTTTATAATTATTTTAGTGTTTTACATTATTATGATTTCTTTTCTTATTGTTATTATAAGTTCATCTAAATTATTGCATTTTCCTAATCTGTGTTCACTCGATGAGATTTTACTATAGTTTCCATTTTAAGGTCAGCGGTCCCTTGGGATCTGACAGACATAACCCATAAAAAGATTTAAGGAAAATAAAAACCTTGAAATTTCATCTCCACCAGTGTATTAGCTTACAAAGCTTTGATACGTCACAGCCATAAATGTTTGCTTTTTTATATTGTAAATATAACATAAGTTTTTTAGGGGACAGCAGGTCAGCAGCTGAAGACTGAACCCCTGGTGTGAAGTGACCAGGTAAACGCTCTTGATCTCTGCTTCTCTCATGCTCTTTATTCCCCCGGTGTAAAAAACGTCTCCAATAAACGTGGCTCTACAGAGTGTGACAGGACAGCCTGGGTTCTGTTACCTCTCACTCCTCAGAACCAAATCACACGTACTGTGAAAATAAACCCTCGCACTCAACACCACTTTATTGTCCTGGAACCAAGTATGTGCTCCAACGGCACCGTTTACATTGCATCCTTTTTTGGGTGAACAGTGAGACTAAGAAATATTCGTTCATTTACATTTAGATGCTGAGTTTCAGATTGCAGACTCCACTGGAAACAGAGCTGTTTTGGGAATGGTTAAAGTCGGGTAATGCTTTTTGACATGGTCTTGCTTAAAAAAAAAAAAAGTTTATTGCTGATGTCTTACCTTTTTCTTGCTACAGTAGATTTGCCATTTCTTCTCGGCAGGCAGGGCAAACATGGCCGCTCTATGTTTCTCTGTGAGATCCAGCTCATCCTGTAAGAGAAAGAGACACGAAGTGAGGTTTTAAGATAATGTATGCTTTAATTTGTTTAAAAATTTGCAATTAAAATGTATTAAAAATAATAAACATTTTTGAAAAATATATTACATTTTGGTAAATATACAAAGAGAAAAAATAAATACCTTTCAAAGTACACGCATTGCATAAAAAATGTTTTGTGTAGAAAAATGTATAAAATATAAATTTAATAAAATAATATTAAATATTTTTTATTATAAATGAAATTAAAACTGTATTAAAATTAAAGAAAAAATGTAAATTAAATAAATTTAATAAACTATAAAATAAATTAAAAGAAAACAAAAAAACTAAAACAATAAAAATAAAAATATACTGTGTTTTGATGTTAACATCAGTTTTGTGTTGGAAAAAGTATAAAACATATTTAATAAAATAATATAAAATTAAAATTAAATGAAAATAAATAAAAAAGTTTAATTGAATTAAATGAAAATAAACTAATTAAAATTAAATACATTAATGTTAAAGTAAAATAAACAAAACTAAATTAACTAATTAATAAATAAATTAAAACTAAATAATAATAAAATTAAATCAATTAAAATAAAATTAAATGTAATAAAAAAATTAAATTAAAGCAAAACAAAAAACAATGTCAACTATAATTTCGTAAATAAACAAATAGATATAAAATAAATATATTACAAAGTAAATGCATTGCATAATGTGTTGTGTAGGAAATTGTATAAAACATATTTAATAAATTAATATTAAATTAAAATTCAATTACAATAATTACAAATTGAATAAAAACTAAATTCTAAATTTGATTACAAATTAAATTAATTCACAATTAATAATTAAATAAAATAAAAAAAATCAAATTAAATTAAAACAAATTTTAAAAATATATGCTATGTTTTGGTACATAAATAAATGGACATCAATTAAATACCAAACAAAATAAATTAATTGCATAAAAATATATGTTGTTTGCAGAAAAATTTATAAATTATTTTAATGTACAATAAATAAACTCCAAAGATAACTTTTAATGTTTGCATGTATACATTCAGAAACGTGATAGTATATACAAGAGGCACTTTAAACAATAAAATTAAGTCTATTTTAAATGTTTCAAAATAAAATACATAGGTATCTTTGCCTTTACCTGTACTTGACAGAAAATAATAAGTGATAAAGCTAAATGTTATAATATTTTAACAATGTATTAGTTAGTAAAGCTATTGCTGTGAAATGGGTAAAACCTAGCAGCATGAAGACCAGTGGAAAAGACTTAAATTACAATTAATTTGTATTTTGGATGTTTAAAATGTCATGAAATGATTGTTCCATGTTTCAAATATACACGCACGCACGCACACGCACATGCACGCACACGCACGCACAGCATATATATAGCATATCCAATATTTGTTTTGGCAGTGACACACACACACCCAGCCACGAGGCCTGACAAAACCAACATGACTGAAAGTCTGACATCAGCCTCTGGATATCGCTGACCCTCAAGCGGAGGTTAATTTCCCACAATTTCGTGTGTGAGAGAGGGCCCTTGTTTCCTCGTGGCAAGAAAAGATTTAGTCATGTAAACCATCAATTAATGCCTGCACACTCCTGTGACCTCCGCACATTCCCATGATGCACTTCTGCAGTGAGCTGGTCCTATTCAGTCCAGATGTTCGGGCACAAGATAATTAACATCATGTGAGACACACACACACACACAGGTCCCGGGACCACTTTAACAGGCTGCATAAGGAAATAATGAGGACAAACAGAATGAAAAATACAGGGAAATCGTATAATCCAACTCATAAGTACTGATGTATATTTGAGCAAAGATTCCAGAGCAAGAACATCACATCCAGACACCTCATCTACTGCGGAGGCAGGCAGGTCACAATCTGATCTTCTCCAAATCAGCAGCTCTTACAGTACGTTCTCTCTCTTTAGGTCTCTGTGAGATAAACCTGAAATGGGATTTTCTTCTGCTAGGCTTTACTTGGACTTGGTTCGGTACGTTATGGTTCGGTATCCTTTTATGGCCATTACCATCGTCAAAAAGTACCAAAAAGCGAACAGTACCATACCACTTTTTGGGTACCCTTTCTAAAGGGTACCTAGCACCACAAAAGGGTACCAAAAGGCGGAGCTAGTTGCACAGCTGAATGCTATTGGTTTACAGAGAACGTCACTAGTGTGTGCACAAAGAGAATGAAAACAAAGGAACCGCCATTTTTAAATGCACAGCCGAAACATTACACCAATATACTATATACATATAATAACGAGACCAGGTGGACCTGAGTCCAAACAAAACTTGTCGTCAACTTGATGAACAGAAACAAAGCTAAGAAGAACAAAATCTGCTGTGTTCTGTTGTTTTACGAGGCTGTCTAAAGTGCAAGCGGTTTCACTTTCTCCAGAGAGCTTGCTGCATGTCCATATTAGAAATAACAAACTTCTTGAACTGATGATAATAACGTGTGCGTGATTATTGAAGTAGACAATTGCGAGAGTGTAGAGCAGAAAAATAAAGGAGAAGCCGGAAAAACAAAGGAGCAAATGATTCTTTCAGCAACCTAAAAGATGAAGAAACTGCCATGTTTAATTATTATCATCACCTTTTAGACTATTATGAACTCGCAATGACGGAATTACTCTCTAACAGAGATTACATGTGCTGGTGAAGATTAAAGATACAGATGAGAGGTTTGCACTCACTGGGTTACTGTACATGTTGCGTATTGTTTTTGAATACAAATAAGGACTAAATATATGCTGTGTGTAGTTTATCTGTAATTGGTAACATGGGCTGTATGTGTTCATATATGTTGCATTTATTTATTTCATCTAATTGCAGACGTTACAGTAGGCTTTTATCATTCATTGAACTGCAGTAATAATCAAATCGTGTTCAAAGAAAGGTTAATAATAAACATTTATACAGAAGTATTTACAGTATATGTATAAAGCATCTGTTTTTGTGAGAAGTGCTTCTCATATGATATATAAATGACCCGTACAGCTTTACTGTAGACATTTACTCAAGCGAGAATGACTTCGGTGCTTATGATAAGGTGTTGTTTGTTTACCTTCAAGCTCTGCTTTCTTCAGTTGTATGAAGCGTCATGCTTGCACGTGAAGCAGCCGGTGAGCGCCAGCACACACATATTATGTACATCTCGACCAAAGACTATAGAATAGAAAAAAAGGGACTTTGATCTCGACATGTTGAAGTGTTCCCGCATATGTTTTCATCGAATTCGTTCACAATACTCATCCATCCACAGAGTTTGTAATGTGGTCAAAGTTTAAAAAAATATAAGAATTTACCAGTATTTTGGAATGGATATGTGAATGGTCTTTTCTGGAAAAAATCTATAATGTTCATGCCTGTGTGAGCAGCGCTTTTTCAAATTTACCGGTAAAAAGTCGTTCCGGAAATTCTCAGGATGTATCACTGTGTGAATAGGGGTTATAGACTAAACCTAACTAGGGAATATGCAACAAGTGATGAATAGACACCTTCAAGCAGTGCAGTGTACTACTATACATCCTCTAAAATGACGTTCTACACATACTAGTGTTGTGACAATACTGGAATTCGATACAAATCGGTACTAAAATTTTTAAAATGTCCATTTCCCGCTAACGTTTAAGCGCTGTTGATCACGTTGTGTTCACATGCTCAACAAAAATGACTGTGATTGTCTATGGAGGTCATCAGTTCAATGAACTCAGGCTGTTTACTGAGTGTAACAACAGATACAGAAACACTGGAGTATTTTAAAGCCGTGAACATCAGTCGATTCATCATTGGATTGCTTGTATGTCAACTTATTAACAGACCATTTGTTAAAAATTTTAAATGTATTAATAAAATAAAATGCAATTACACATTTTCACCAAATCGCACAGCTCTAGTAGAAAGAGACCTATCTTAGGCCAAAAATGTAGGATATTATAGTTCGGTACTGACTTTATTAAATGGACTGCTTTCCAACCCTATATGGACAAAATCACAAGCCTGCTAAAAACATTTCCCTGTTAAATCAAGTTAACAGGACACTGACCGAGGACTCAGTCGTGGCTCACTGTGAGTTCTCAAAGTCTCAGCAGGGGACAGGCTGCGTAAGAGACAGAGTCTGGCGCATACAAGTAATCCATGAGCCCATCTGTGCCAGATGCCTGCTGGTCACGCGCTGGTGGGCATGAGGCATACAGACCTTCGCCAACTTGATTGAGTCTGCAGAGATAATGAGCGGACATGCATTGTCTAACATACTCTTTACTGGACCATTAGCAGGGAATGCTCGGATTCCCCATATTATGGAATCCAAGACAAGCTCTGATTCACTCCACAAATGCAGGAATGATAGAGCAAAGCAGTGTTTAACTGAAGAACAGGCATTTTTGCTTTAACTATTCAGATGGGATTATTGTGAATGAACCCACTTAACAGGCTCTGTTTGTGATTTTTGGCCATGTGGGCTTGCGTGCTTATGAACTCTGTTCATCTGCATGTTTTCATCATGGGATACAAAGACAAGGTTCTCTCTGTTTTAATAAGTTATCCTTAACAAGCCTGCCAATATAATGTTTGACAAAACCATAGGTCAAATTAGACTTTCAAAGTGGCTCTTGTTTAAAGATCTACAGTATCAGGCAAAAAGAGAAAGCTGGCTAAAATATTTAACAAAAAATAGACTACCATAGGTGGTGTTTCTATCAATCCATCCATCCATCTATATCCACCCATCAGTAAATCCCTCCATTTATGTATGCATCTAACACTCCATTATGCTTGATTTTTAATATCTGATCACATGGTTTGCTTATTTAAAACTAGTTTAAAACTAGATTAAAGACACATCTCTTTCCATTAGCATACACATAAAACACAAGAGCTGTTAAAATACTAATCTTCTAAAGTATTGTTAGTCTGCATTATTTAGGGCGGGGTGTCCAAACTGGGTCTTGGAGGAACGATGTCCTGCAGATTTTAGCTCCAACTTGCCTCAACACACCTGCAAGGATGTTTCTAGAAAGCCTAGTAAGAGCTTGATTAGCTACCCAGGTGTGTCTGATTGGGGTTGGAACTAAACTTTGCAGGACACCGGCTCTCCAGGACCGAGTTTGGACATGTCTGATTTAGGGCAACCGGAGCCGAGAACACATCCCTAAAGACCTTGGCTGTTTCTCAATTCCAAGAACGCAGAGAACGGACTTGTGTTCTTGTGGAGAGCAGTCTTGCCAGGTGTCCTCGGAAGAACGAACTCAGGAGACCGTGAGGGCAGAGAATGCGTCCTTTGAGAAATGAGATGGTGCGTTCTTCCTGATGGTCATGTCAACTTCACGTGTTTTAAATGGAAATTATTTAAACATTACAGCACTCATACAACGATTTATTGTTTCCCTCCTCTTTAAAAGATATACTTTGCATAAAAACATTATAAATATACTCTGCACAATATAAATAAAACAAATTTTAATACGAATTTCAGCAAACAAACAACCCTTAATGTGTTTATTCCTTTATTAAGATGTTCATGTTAATGTTTACTTTCACCGTTTTATTTAGGGAAACTTCTGAGGTAAATAAGTGATATCTCTGAACTTTAATTAAAAATCTAAATAAAATGCTGCAATTCCCACAATTCCCACAATTCTCGCAATGACTTCTGGGACTTCCAGAACACATCCGAGAAGTTTCACGCGTCCTCCGTACTTGCAGTCTTGAGAATTGGAACTGAACTTAGGCAGCTGATGATGACGTTGCACGAGAACACGAGGACGCAAGACAGCTGAAGAACGCATATTGAGAAACCGCCAGTATAATTTGAACAGCATCTGCGCTTATGTTAGTCTTTTTTTATTATTCCCGAGGTTTCCATAATCCTGGACCAGGCCGTATCCTGAGCAGCTGTTGTGGTGGTTATGGAGGAGTGGAGAGCATTAGACTGATTCTTGTATGACCCCAGTGACAGAAGAGTCCTCGCATTGACCCTTAAGGGACAGCCTGTGTACCAGGCTGTATACCAGCCATATATAAATCATGTTCATTCATCAATCCATCTACATATCCATGTATTTATGTATTCATCCATCCAATTTACCAGCTCTACTACTAGATCCTTCTATCCATCAACCTAGTCATTCATTAACCATCTACTCATTATTCCATCTATCCACCCATTAATCCATCCATCCATCCATCCATATATCAATCATCTGTTCATCTACTTATCCATATATTTATACATCTGTCCAATTCACCAAAATTAATATCCATCCACCCAGCTATTCCTCTTTCCATTAATTTACATTCTACCCATAATTCCACCTATTCACCCATTCATCCACCCAATTTATTAAATTATTATCCATCTATATCTATCTATATCTATCTATCTATCTATCTATCTATCTATCTATCTATCTATCTATCTATCTATCTATATATATATATATATATATATATATATATATATATATATATATATATATATATATATATAAGGGATGTAACGGTATCAGAATTTCACGGTACGGTAATACCTCGGTATGAATGTCACAGTACGGTATTTATTGAATCATTTACAGGAAAAAACAAAACTTATGAAAATACTCCAAAAAAGTGCCAAAAGTGTCAATGACATACAAATTAGCCATCTCTCTGTTAGCTTTGAAACAGGAACTTCAATTTTAATAACAAAAAAATATTAAACCATGTAAAAAAATTAAGTTTCAATTTAGTATTGTTGAAAACTCATCACATTCAACATTTAATCACTCGCTCACTTAGATAGAGATGGGTTTAAAGGAAAATTATCATATAAATATAATCTGGTAAAAGCTGGTATCTCTGGGTATTTACAATGTCCCCTGCAACAGAAAAAAACCCTCTCATTTGGGACTGAGGTTTCTGGGACAGAGAGATATGACTTGGCCCAGGTTGACAGCAGTGGGTAACGTTGTGCATTGTCTTTCCCCCACTTGAGAGGACAAACCATGAGTGAGATAGAGATCTCATGTCTGCATCAATTTGAACAGTGTGCTGTGTTTCTGCAGTCCCCATGACTGATTATTAGTCCTATTCCCCAACTTGCAGGCACGTGCACACACAGGGCTCAACCTGTGCAGTGCAGATGCCCTTTTTAGTCTTGGATAGAAAGTTCCCTTCCAAAATGATCAAAAGTGCCCCCGCGACGCGACATACCCTCCGTCCCCGCTTTACAGTACGCGCGACAACACAGCTGATAAGAACTCGCGCAACAACACCACTATTCAGTACGCGCGCTGCGACAACACCCAGCTCTTTTTCATCCCCGCTTCTAGCAGCACACTCCATTTCCGCATTACTGGATCTATAGCGACAACAGACCGCAAGGGATTATGGCCAAGCCTGGGCTGATGGGAATTGTAGTTTCCGGTACCTCCCGTTCGCTTCATTCGCCTGAGCAAATTTTCTCAGAAGACCTATAGTTTTACCGAGTCATGCGACTATGGTAATATCGAAAAAAATTAATATTGCGGTATGACGGTATTTAATACCGTTACATCCCTAATATATATATCATGTTCATTCAACCATCCATCTACCCAGCCATGTATTTATGCATTCATGTATCCAATTCACAGATCTACCCATCTATCATCTTTCTACCCATCAACCTAGCTATTCATCGCCCTATTCCCATACAAATATTCAACTATGCCCATCCATTCACCTATCCAGTTCAGATCATAGGAAATAAGTAAAACAAAGAAAGTAAACAAAATGGAGTCATGATACAGCACGTACCACCAGTTCAGTGAACATAGCATCCAGCTCCTCAGTGGGGGGCATTGGCAGGGTGGGCTCCATGGTCTGCAGTGTAAAGTTGCTGCCATGACGGAGGCTGTAGGTGATTTCGGGATGATCGCTCCCTTTTAGACAGCAGCAGAGGAATGACAGGCCCCGACCTCCTCGCTTACGTGGGGCCATCATGGCCAGAGGCCCACCAGTCAAATGTGTCTTGCTTGAGCTATGACCCCCTGTCCAAGAAGAAAAAAAAGAGAGGAAATGAAAAGGGGTGACATCAAAGCTACAAATAAAAAAACAAAAACAGTTGCATCCCAGCACAACCATGCACATTTTCTGAATAACACAGCATAAAATTGTACCATCACCCTGGGGTAGTTGCAGCTTTATGTAACATTTGATATATTGAAACTAAAACGTTAATGTACTGTATATGGGTAGTTTACTAAATAGGCAAAAATGCAAAGGGGTTGGCGCCAGTAGCCTAGTGGTACTGTGCACTGACATATAGCACCAACATGCTCACGGTGACCCGAGTTCAATTCCCAACTCGAGGTCTTTTGTCGATCCTTCCTCTCTCTCTGCTCCCAATGCTTTCCTGTCTGAACTCTCTACTGTCCTGTGATAAAAAAAAAGGTGAAAAACCCCTAAAAAATGCAAAAAGAGAAATAGTTTTTACAGCATTAGCTTAAAAATCCTAGAGTGAAAAGTTTGGGGACTACAAAAAAATACATTCGCGCTAATGAGATCACACACGCTTCAGTTTACGTGCATTCACCCCACGCAGCATTGGGGCGTAGCCTGAGGCGCTCTAATGCTAATGTTTAGCATTCTAGCAGAGAATGCCAAAATGCTGTCCAAACACTGGCATTTTTTACGTAGCTTCTTCTGTTTCTGTATTTTGGCCTTCCAAAATACATGACACAAAGAGAGAAGTGCTTACAATTTAATTTTTATTATGTTCCATATAATTATAAATAATATATAGCTAGTATTTGACAAAGGATAGCTTCCAGAATCTCTCCCAGTTCAGTGCTGGATTCTGCTAAAAACTTCTCAAAGTAGCATCTCCAACCATAATAGATGAAGCTGTAGATTGTTAGCCACAACCTGCAAGTATTTTTATTTGTTAAAATTGATCTATTACATGCATAGCATTAACAATATGTTGTAGTAAGGACGTAAAAAAAAAAGATGTAAACAACAAGAAACGCTGTTTGGCACCGTAAACAGTTTAGCTACAAATTATCCGTCAAACCACTGTAAACACCCACAATCTTCAGCCGCACTGCAGTGTCTCTCTATGCGGACGCTTTCTCTGCATTCTACTGTACATCTTTTTCGACAAACTCGCAAAAGATATGTGAACGCTTCATATTACTTACACATGCTTATAACCCCAATATATGTGAAAGACAGATTTTATTTTAGAGAGCAGACATGAGGTTCAGCTGTGTCCTCTGTGTCATTTTCGGTCTGATTCAGGCTCAAACTGATACAGCTAACAGCTACTCTGACTGACAGTATTTACACAGCAAAAGCTCATGCTTGTGGAGGTGTGACTCTTTTTAATGTGACGTGGAGCCGATTTGCGAATCACAGCACATTATGTTAGCTGACCAATCAGAGCCTCTTTAGGACAAGCCTTTCAAAGGAACTAGGAAATATCACAGTCGTTTTTATGTTAGCCGAGTAGCTGCCTATAATACAAATACGATATATATATATAAAAATAGTATGATTTTGAACAGAAATATATCTATTTTTATAAATTTACCCATGTAGTTTGAAGTCTTATAAATGTAAGGGTAATTAACTATATCAATACTTTCACCATTTTTTTTTATTTTTACTGAACTGCACCGTAATAATGTCCCATTGTGCGACTAGCAGAAACGAACACTATTTGTTTATTAAGAAACTATGAATTTTTTTTTTCTCCATGACTTGTCGAAATTGTTGGAAATTTTCAAAAAATAGGGGACAACAAAAGGACCTGAATAGGGTCATTTAACTAATTAAAGTTTTTGTGTGATTTAAAATTAGCATATAGCGCCACACCAGAGGACATAGCTTCCATTGACACAATGTGTTGCTATGTTTTTAGAATTATATGGGTGAAAAAGAATTGACTGCCATTTAGGCAAAGCTAGCAAGGCAAGTTTATTTATATAACACATTTTATACACAATGGTACACTGAAAAAATATATGTTCCAAACAATGTATATGTGTTAAACTTAAACAAACAAATACATTTAGTAATTTTCAACTTAATTTCTTAGCTTAAAGTCAAACCAAATAAATTGTTTACAACTACTTAACTTAAAACAATTTAGTAAAATCAAGATCTCATCTTTAAATATTTTTTCCAGTGTAATTTAAAGTGATTTACATAATTAAGAATAAAAGAAACAAGAAAATAAAAACAAAGAATAAAGATTATTAAAAACAGAAAAAAACTGATTAAAATGTGTTAAAACAGGTTTTAAAGGAATATTAAAGACATAATATTTACAAAATTTTATTTATTAAATTTTATTAAATAAAATGGCCACTTGTTAAACTACGCCAGAGGTACTTATAATTGTTTAAAGATTTTGCTGTAATTTACTGAACTATGCTCAAAAAATGTTAAACATATGATAACAGTAATTTTAATAACAATACTAATTATAATAAGAAGAGAAGTCATAAATACTGATTTAAAATACTAAGTTTCTTTTTTGTTGTTGTTTTTGCTTTTATTTCTGTATTATCTGAGTGTAAAGTTAAAATGCAATAAAGATATAAAAAAACACAAAAAACAATACTTATATATATTCATTTTTTGTCACGTGTGATTGAAAATGCAACGTCACATCAACAACCTATTTACACTCTGAACTAACAGGTTACAACTGACCTCCAACTGAAGACAGCAGCAATATGTAAAGTATGATGGTTAGTTCCCACCAACACTTGAACGGTGGTGGATCTACTAAAACAAATGAGAAAAGGGATTTATCTGCTTGCGTCGTTGTGCTGTAAGACTCATAAAAACAGCAATGTATGATCTTATAACCCATTACAACAATTACATAAGCCTCATAAACTTCAGCAAAACACAATGACATGATTGAACATGCAGAGCGTCATGAAGTCAGATAAAACAAAAGCAATGAGCTATCAAGTTGCACTATTAGGCGCTTTTATATGCGAATCTCCTCACAGAAAAAACAAACCATGTTGACACTAAACCTCGTTTTTAATGTGCCTTATCAGAAAACATTATTCTGGTAAATCTACCAATAAAAGGCAAATACAAAAACTGACGCTCTTGAGATTTCTAAATGCTTTTTAACCCAGGTAATAGTAAGCCTGTCACAATAATCAATATATCGACTTATTGCACAACACATGGACATGAACTCAATCCTTTTTGGTGATGCAATATATATTGCCCATCCATAAAAAAAACAATTCTAAATGCATTTTAACTGATTTAACTGATTGTTATTGGAGATGTCAGTGTCAGTATGGTTAAAGAAAATTAGGTGTCTGGATCAGGTTTTTTTTTTTGCCATCGAGACATTTGACTGAGTATCTACCGATACCAAAACCCGATCCGATACTTCTACAATGCATAAAAAAAAAAACAATAAAGAAGAACGAAGAAACAGATCCAAGATGTTTCTAATTTTTTATTCTAACTCTTAACTCTTAATTGTGTTTGTTGTGTTAAATGCAGCCTTTTCCTTTCCACCTCTTGCAATCCCAAGTTTACAAATCTCACAGTTTACTATGGCAATGTTGCCGTCATTAACTTTAGAATACCTCCAGAGCGCAGACATACTCTCGCTTTCCGCTTCAAGCTGCTTCCGTGTTCTACTTCGCCGGCATTAAAACAATAGTCTTTGCAACAAAGTAATGTCATGCCGCACGCACTGCTTTCAAGAAAGAGGTCTAACTCTGTGCTAGTCATAGAACGATAACCATTTTCAAGGTATACTGCGGCTTGGAAAAGTCAAGGTTTTAATACCGCCAAAATGTTTTGTAATAACATTCCTAAGGTACGTGTAAGATTTTTTTATTTACTAAAGATGCAGTTTTAAATTGTAAAGAAATCTGTTTTTGAAACAAATGAAGACAGCAGAAGTCAATGGTTCATTTTCATTATTTAGCCTGATATGTTTACTGCTCCAAATTATTATAAGTGTTTCTCAAAAAAGATTATATTTTGTTCAAAGAGAAAAAACTTTTAGTTTTTTTCCACAGACATTTAAAAAGAATATATTTTAGAGCAGTAATCACAAAACCGTGATACCGTGATATTTTTATCCAAGGCTATCATACCGTCAGAATCTTATACCGGCCCATGCCTACTCTGTGCCACTGCATTTAATTCTGATCAAGTCTGAAACTGCACGATCGGGCCTGATTTTACATTTACACTAGTATTTTTTAATGTGGATGTCTGACAACTGAAAATAGATCTGTTAGCAGATACAGTATCGCTGCCTCTGTTACTTTCTTGATAACATTTATTATGATTTATTTAGGATATATGTTTTCACATTCTAATTCCAAAGCCTTATTAATAACCTTCTACTGCCCGCATTATGATAGATCTATAAATAAAATATTTAACTGTTTTCTTAGCTTGACTTGATGAGCTATAAAAAAAAAAATGTAAAAATGGGGAAAAAAATGTTTTTTTTAGGGTACTTTATGATATTTTGCAACAACGTCAAAAACATCCAATAGTGGATCTAACTTAGAAATTTCTAATTTAGAACTTTGCTTAATAATTTCGTTGTTTAAAATGTTGTTTGATTTGATTTAATTGTTTTATTACAAACAACCAACTAAGAGTTGTGAATATGTCATTGTAATGTACTGGAGGTGATGTCTCAGATTCGGATCTGACATGAGTTGATCCTTTGTTTTATTGATGTTTTTATTTGCAACTACAGTACTCACAATAAATGCAGGTCTGTCAGAAATCGCCCCACAGAAAAACACGTCATGTGACTTAACCAAAACACATCATTGGCTAAATTAAGATCTCTTTCCAACCAAAAAAAATTGAACATGGGTCTTAAAGAAACAGGGACATGAACATAAATATCATGTTGCCATATGGCAACACTGTAGAGGGTTATACTGTTAAAATGACTATAATTAAATTAAATATTATTAAGAATAAATATTATGTGTTCTTTGGAGGAGTGTGCTTGCATTATGATGCTATTAAGTTGTCATATAACAAGTGGCATAAAATGGTCTTAAAATGACAATAATATTATTTATTGTAATATATTTAGTACAATATATCGTACAACTAAAAATAGATATTGTGACAGGCCTAGGTAATAGGATACATTTTTGTCAATGTAATTATACTGGACAACACACTATTGTCCTCTTTGACCACTTCCAGAGGTAGTCAAAAACGCCTTTGCTTGGATTGCTTTCATAGTGTAAATGAATATGTGGACACAAGCATCCGGAAAGCCACAAAAGATCCCTTCTCCTGCTGACTGTTATCATTATGGGATGTGTTGTGAGAAAGCACACCAAAACAAAGTATCGTTTACTTAAACTTCTGCCATATATATTTTTGGCAGACCAAAGTCTAAAACTAGAGTCTAACATGAATTAAATTTGGTCTGCTGATCACACAAAGACATCATATAACTTCTGTTGACTTGAACAACACTCTTTGGTCGTTTACTGGCATCAGGGTTATATGAATAAACTTTATCATCCATAAAGCTTCATCATCCATGGCTCCTGATGAAACACTTAGGTCTTGTGAAATGAAACGATCGGCCCGTGTAAGACATTGGACATGACGAAAGTGTTAGGGCTGGTGACGCAATTATAACCATCAACAAACTGAGTCACCTGACCTCCAATCCAAGTACGCCTTTGCACTTTCGTCATTAAAATCAATTGGACAACATTCACAATTGTAAAAATATCTGTTTGACTAGGCAGTGGATTAAAATTAATAATATTGTAAACAATGTTCGGTTTCTTACACATAACGATTATTTCACTTCAGTGTTTTATCAGGAGCCTCTTGATTTGGACGTGTTTGTATGTTTTTATTATTAATCTAAAATACCCATCACCATGGAACACTGATTAAGCAAAAAAAAATTCTATAATATCAACTATCTTGAATGACCCGCGGGTGAATAATTTTTTTAATTTTGTGGTGAACTTACCCTTTAATGCTTGTATAACACACATCCTTGAATTAAAAACAATAGCTAGTGTGGTTGCGTGTAGATCTGCCATCCTCAGAATTTTAGAATGACTTATCGTGAGATGAAAATATGAAGTTTTCGTCACACCTAACATTCACTCTTAGAGATACAGATACAAAAGCTGTCACTGGGGCAATACACTTTCGAAATGGTACACTTTTATTTGTAAAGGGAACATATTAATACCTAAATGATCCATATGGGAAACTGAAAAGTAAATACAAGGGTAGTTTAAAGGAATAGTTTACCTGAAAATGAAAATTCTGTCATTATTTACTCGCCCTTCACTCGTCACAAACATGTTTGGGTATCTTTTTGTTGGAAATTTTGTAAACCAGTAACCATTGATTATCATAGTATTGTTTTTTTTCTACTTTGGAATCAACGGTAAAAGGTTATTGGATATTTTTCATAATTCATATTTTTCTAAATAAGGACTTGAAATTGTGACCAATTTGGCGAACTGACAATTATGGGTAGGCTAAATACGGACAATTTTTACTTCACCTGTACCGCATGTCTTTGGACTGTGGTGGAAACCGGAGCACCCGGAGGAAACCCACGCCAACACGGAGAACATGCAAACTCTACACAGAAACACCAACTGACCCAGCCGAGGCTCGAACCAGCGACCTTCTTGCTGTGAGGCAACAGCACTTGAATTAACTTCTTTTAAAAGTGTTTCTTTCAGCAGGTGTGGAATGACAGCGATTAAATGACCGAATTCCCTTTTAAATTTAAGACTACATTTAAGAACTGCAGAAGATTGTCTTGACCATGTCTACATGCATCGAGCTGCTGCCATGTGATTGGCTGATAAGAAATTTTCGTTAATGAGCAGTGGGACAGGTGTGCCTAATAAAGTGGCCGGTGAGTGTATTCATTATATATTAGTAAATATAATAAATATCAAACTTTTTTTTTAAATGTTTTATTGACATGGATTTGGTATTGGCCCGATTGGCTCTACATCTAGACAAACAAAGTAAATTTATACCTGTTAAAAATGATTTAATACATACAACACAATATAAGTAAATGTAAGACTTTCCAAGGCCTTAAATTTGTTGTTTGAAACTTAAGACCTCTTAAGACGCAGCAGACACCCTGTATGCCTTTAACTCCAGGTTACTCCAAGGTGACCATCCTTCAACTTACTTTACATCTCTTTGTGATGAAAGCGTCTGCCAATTGACTGCTTACTACTTAGCCACAACATCACCTTGTTTGATCTAAATCCCCAGATGTCCCAGATTTCATAAAACACAGAAAGACACTCACACACATGCACACACATCTGTAGTTTTACTGTATATTCCCAGACCTCACACAACGAAACTATCCCTGACCTCTCCAAAGACTGAACAGTGTTCATCTCCCCGTCTCCATTTTAGGAATAGAACAGCGAAAGTTACCGTGACCAACTTTATCTTCATCCAGTCCCGTTTTAATGAGTACACCAGCCTGCGATCCAGTGCTAAGGCCATCCCGACCCAGAAGTCAAACATAAACTTCACTCTGAATTTATGATCGGACCCAGAAGCTTAAAGTGACCAGATGTTTCCCTTAAGAGGAACAGGGACGTAAAGACTTAAATGGCGTCAGGATTAAGTTTACAGCACGTGTGTTTGTGTAAAATCTGCTCGGTGTACTTGACCCCGCAGAGCAGGTTTATAGTGCCATCATACCCAAACAGAGACTTAAACTGTGATGCCCACCATAATGTGCTACGGCCTGACCTCTGAATGCTTGTCTGCTGTTCATTTGAGAAAAGAAACCGCTGAAAGTCATTATATCAACTCGAAGCTACCAAAAAAACTTAGAGAAGCAGTTCTTTTTTCATCCTGGCTCAGTGGAAAATTGTGCCTCCACCAACATTCTTTTTCAGACGTCTAAAAATGCAGCCCTCATGTTTACTAATCAGCTGAAATGAACACTAGAGGTAGTAAAACACCAGCAGATTTGATTCCTTTTCATTCGATTTATGATTACAGAGCTGATGGTTAAACGTCCTAGGGCTGGGCGATATTGCAAAAAAATCCTATTTAAGAATATGATAATTTTTTTAATTTTCATTTACAAACATCACTAAGGCAAATAGTTTTAATAGTCAAAAACTAAAATATTTAAACAAAATATCTCATCTCTTTATAATAAAATAAACATACATGTTAAAGAGACTCTTAAACTTGATAACTTTAAGGTAGATCCATATAGGTAGATATAAATATATTTAAACTTAAATTTCAAATTAGTAATGTGAATTGCAAAGCATTTCATGTTGTCAACTTTAAAGGTAATTTTCTCAGTATTTATTTATTTATTTAATCTTCAGAATCCAGTCAAATAGTTGTATCTCTAGGTCATATATAACGACGTCTCAGAAAAATTAGACTTGTGTCAGACAGAATCTGTAGATTTTTTTTGCTATTTCTGTGCAATTTTAAAAAAAATGTAAAAAATCTGCAGATATATGTAAAAAGATTTTGGAAGTATCCTAACTAAAAACTTAATATGTGAAAAAAACCTTTATAACATTTATTTAATGTTTATAATGCAAATCAATTAGATCCACTGGTTTGGTAAACAAAGCAAGTCTCTCATATAATATATCTCCTAAAAGACAGAAAATATTACTTTAATAACTGTATTGTAAATAAATCATATTAATATTTTTATATTAATCAATATTATTACTGAAATTAATTTAAAACGGAATAAATTTACACACATTTACACAAGTAAACAAATAGACTCAATGATATAATCTGCAGATTTCTGCGCTCAGATTCCATGTGGGCCTACTTATGACTTAGACTTGGCCACTATGTGTTTATGAACAATAATCAATCAATCACCAATCACTGCAGCAATCACATCTATTTATTCCTGACACAATTAACTGGAAATTCACAGGAAATTTCACTTTGAAATAACTAGAAAATGTACAAGAATGTGTTTTGACAATAAATATCAGCACATGCACCTATTCTATCAAGCATTTGTGTTGTTTTATTTTAATAACAATCATAAGAAGCTAAATTTAAAACATTTCTACCACTTTAATCTAGACGGAAAAGAACTGCAGAAAAATGGGAACCAACAAATAATCCAAGCTGCACTCAAGCTAAAGTTACAAACTAAATAACTAAAAAAAAAATACAAAAGAGCACAGAGAATGTACACATAATTACTATGATCTCAGACAATTATGAACACTAAACTTGAAAACCATCCTTTATAATGGCTTACCAAAAAGCTTCTTAAAATTTAGCATATTCAGTGTTGAGAAAAGCTTCAGCTTATTTGGATGCAAGTCATTCAATAATTTTTATGTGTGTAAAATTATATCATTTCACGTTGAAGGAAATGATTTTACACACAAAAAAAGAACTCTTATCTCAAAAAGAAACACATTTCTTGTTTGCAAACGTACAGATTTCACAAAAGCCAGGATTTTAACCCAGTTCAAGGCATTTCTCATTCAATGCAAAGGCTATAAACCATAATGAGAGAATAAGAGAGAAAAGGAAGGAAGGAAACGGAGAAGGAAGACAAAGAGAAAGCAGAATTGCAGAGGAAACTCCTAATGTTTTTTTTTTCTAAGCCCTGAAGTGAATGATTTACTCCGCCATGTCAACAATCTGGATGTTCACACTAACATGGCCTTGTATAGCTTCCCAATGCGGAAGAGTGTCTGGATTCTCACAAGTATTTCTCATTGATAACCTAGCAGAGCAGACACAGCTGTTCCTCTGGAAGTTTTCTCACCGCTGCCTTTATTATTTCGCTGTGTGAAAATAGCTCCGGACAGCTCTATGGTCTAGAGATCAGTGGGCAAAGACCACACACTTCACACCATACCAATGGACACCATGTCTATTATTAGAGCGACTTCAACAGACTAACATGAATTGCACTTTGGTTTGTGGTATTAGGTTGCTCTTTGTGACATTTCTAGCATTGCAGCAAGCTTTGAGAATGCAGACACTCGTTATACAAACATTACTGCTGGTAATTTTGCAGATGACCGAGTTTTACTTCACCATGTACAAGCCATTCTGACACATTTTCAAGAATCATTGTACAAATAAATCTAGTCATAATTATCATTGTCAATATATATATTCTTATATATACATTCAAGCCTGTAATTATTCAATACCCCAGGCAAATTTTGAGTTAAGTAATTTTATTCAAGCAGCAAATTATATTACAATTGTAGTCTGAAATATTAAACCCCCTTAATTATTCGCCCCTTAATTTTTCGTAATTTCTGTTTAACGAAGAGAAGATTTTCTCAACACATTTCTAAACATAATAGTTTAAATAACTCATTTCTAATAACTGATTTATTTGATCTTTGCCATGATGAAAGTAAATAATATTTCACTAGATATTTCTCAAGACACTTCTATACAGCTTAAAGTGACATTTAAAGGCTTAACTAGGTTAATTAGGTTAACTAAGCAGGTTAGGGTAATTAGGCAAGTCATTTTATAACAATGGCTTGTTATGTACACTGTAGAAAAATTATATAGCTTAAAAAGGTTAATAATTTTAACCATAAAATGTCTAAAAAATAAATAAATAAATAAAATTTCAAAACTGCTTTTATTCTAGCCGAAATAAAACCAGAGGAAAAAACATTATCAGACATACTGTGAAAATGTCCTTGCTCTGTTAAACATTATTTGAAAATATTTTTAAAAAGAAAAAAAAAATGTATATATATATATCAAATATATTATTATTATTATTATTATTATTATTAATATTATTATTATTATTATTTATTTTTGACCAGAAATGACACGGGCTTTTCTCAAAATATAAGACGATGTACAAGAGGTACCAATATGGAAAAAAACAAAAACATTTCTCAGCTTTTGTTTACATTTAAACAAAAACCAAGTCATAATTTTCCTAGAGCACAGGTGTCAAACTCGGTTCCAAAAGGGCCGCAGCTCTGCACAGTTTAGTTCCAACCCTAATTAAACACACCTGATCAAACTAATTGAGTCCTTCAGGCTTGTTTGAAACCTACAGGTAAGTGTGTTGGAGCAGGGTTGGAACTAAACTGTGCTGGGCTTCGGCCCTTTTGGAACTGAGTTTGACACCCCTGGCCTAAAGTATAAATAATTTTGGCCAATACCGCAATTCAGAGACATCATATTGGATCCAATAAGTCCTTCCCTATATTTTGTACTAATTATGAGGTTTAAATATGACATTTTAGTGCTGTTTTAAGCATTTCCATAAGCATTAGTGTTACTGCTGGTGGCCTTTTTATGCACCTAAAATATTTACTAAAATTTTGTCAAATTGCTTACCATACTACCGCACAACTGAAGTATAGGAACAGCCAAATGTACATTGATTGCAATGGTCAAAATGACTGATTTTTCTTTTATGCCACAGAAATCATTAGAATATTAAGTAAAGATCATCTTCCATGAAGATCCTTATATTGACAACTTTCAAAAATTATTATTTAGATTTTATGTTTTAAGATTTTATGTTATTTTAGATTTTATGATTAGGGTTGTGTGATTTAAAGTAACATATCTATTTAAACGGTAAGTTTTATAATTTTGTGTTTTTAAAGCCATAAGATGCGCTTTAAAATATGCATTTTAAATAGAAAGATTTAAATAAAGTAATATGAAATGCCGATAAAAAAAAAAATAATACTTGTTTACAGTATACTACAGTAAAAAACTTATTAGATCATCTCTCATAAAAAAAAAAATATTTTGGGAATCTGTTAAAATGTGTTCAAAATTAAAAACTGTGTAATAATTAGGCAAATAGCAACTCTCTGGCACATTCAACTTACACTGCACTTGTCCATTTGAATGAATAAATTAAAAATTTAAATTTAAAATAAAATTAAATAAAATTAAATAAAATAAAAAATTAAATTAAATTAAATAAATTATAAAATGTTTCTTATTATTTTTTGCCATTAAGATTTGCAACTGAGAATAACATTGAACAAATGAAAACAAAAAACAAATGATCATAAATGAACATCAAAAACTGTATTGATGTCTATTTCAAGACTTGGATTGCATCAACAAAGCAAAAGAGCAGATTGTATTTAAAATGGTAATGAGACAACATCCTTTAAACCATGTGAACAGTCCCACATTACACCAATGTTTATCATTCACAAGCGGCAGATTTTAATCCCACGTGCCACTGCTGGATGTCCTTGTTCACAAGGTCTGATCCAAACTGTGACCCACAAAACAAATACTCTCTTCCTTCGTAAATCAAACATGATACAAAGCAGCAGCTTATCTGACAAATGTCAAAATAAAAAATGGCAACCCAAATCCACATCTTATCCAAACAAAAGCCTGGGAGCAAAGTCATCTTTACGTCCTGGGAAACCCCTGAAATGTAAACATCTAAAAAAAAAAAAAAAAAAAACTGGAGCAGGAGAGTTATTATTACAAAACCAACAAATGTGTCAATGTTAAAAAAAATCTAAATAAAACATCCAGTACTCGTCTTTCAGCTCACCACAGTCTGAACCGAGACAGGTGACTAAAATATTTACAACTAAAATAGTAAAAGAATCAGCAGCCAGTCTAAATGAAAGCAAACATGTGCTATGAACTGAGCATAACATTTTATTCCTAATAAAAGATGACGTCTTTCCCAAAGCGCAAATGAAATGAGTCTCGCTGTGCTTGCAAAACACATAAAACAGACTTTCTGTTTATATATAAGCTTGTCTTTACTGAATGCTTTACTGTCATTGACAAAAAAAAAGCATGCTCCACATATTCTGCACTCTACAGCTCTGCCTTTGTTCAAGGTAATTTCATTTCACATGCATCCTTGACTGTGAGGTTATTGCTAACTACAGTATATATCTTTTTTACTAAAACAACGTTAAAATAAAAAAACTACTAAATTGCTTGAAAAATTACAGGATTTTAACTCTATGATTGTCAAATTCATAAATTATGTCACTGATTTGTTGAAAAAAACACAATTTTTTTATTGTATTAAACTAAAGTAAAATTTATGTAAAATTTTACGTATTTTTAATATATAAAAAAATAATAAGCATATTAACAAATTAAATAAAAATTAATTGTGGACTGGATTTTATTTTTACCTTATTAAAGTTTTGGACACGTGAACAACATTGCCTTTGATAAATTGTTTTTGATTGATTTTCATTTTTTTCTCCCTAATTTACTGTTGGTGGCTGTTTTTGCTTCATCGACTTCCATTATAACAACATTTTTGATTAGAAAACCATGACGCCATATAAAGATGCATTTTTGATAGTTGGTGGTTTTCCCTGTTGCGAAGAAGTAAAATTTTTCATTTTTACTGTTGATCATCAGTTGGCACCATTAACCCTTTAGTTAGGCCTGTGCAAAAAAAAAAAAAAAAAGCTTAGCTTCTAGATTTTATATGGAGTATAACAGCGAATTAAAGAGTGTCTGTGAGTGTGTGATAGTGGCCTTTAAGCACTTACCTTGATGAGTCTGAGAAAATCAAAATATGCATCTCAGCTCTCAGAACTACATGGAGTAAACAAAAACAAAGACTGTGAATTTATGCACCATTAAATGTGGTTATAATGGAAGTCAATGGGGCAAAAACAGCCATAAACAGTAAATTAGGGAGAAAAAAAATTTAATCTAACAATGCATCAAAGCTAATATTGTTACCTAAATGGCTCACATGTCCAGGATTGAGATTAAAAAAAATCAGTCCAATTGGCAATTAAAGTGTTTAAAAAAATTTGTAGTTTTGATCAGGACTGAGGATAATCAACAGATTCATGGGGTGAAAAAATATCTGATGCATTTTACAGCAGTTTAATTCAGTGGATGTTTTTATCCCTAACATAACAAAAGGGTAGTCAATTCGAACAGTGCACAATGGTTAAAAAATATGTTAAAAAAAAATAAAAAAATTAAAAGATTACAAGTTATATATTTAACAATATTGGTATATTAAACAAAATGGCCACATGTATTTTGTGCATCACTAATTAAAATGAAGCAATTCCAGTACTATGAACTTATGACACCTAAACTAAATATCTAAAACTTCTCAGAAAACAAACTTCTTAGAATATTTCAAATCAATGATGATGAGATATTTATAGATACATAATACGCACACCGTTTACACATACGCATACTGTATAAATGTCTGCATGTGCTGTCAATTACAGTTCTTAGAAAGAAAATCTGATTCTTCAGAAATGGATATTGACAGGTCAAATAGAAACATGGAAATTGAAATCAACCAAGAAAAATGCAATCAGTACATTTAAAAAAAATAATAATATAGAATATTGTAAATATATTCCGTTAAAGTGTAAACAACAAACCAGCATTACTAATAGGGCTGCACTAAATTAAAAAAAATTTAGTTTTTTTAGCAGTATACAGTACATTGCGATATGAAATATACTTCACCAGATGTATTTAATAACTCTTTTTGTGAAGAATTCCCTATTTCAGAATGGTTGGGGTGATAATTACATTAATTATTCAAATAGACTTTAAACTCGATTTTTAGGGTGGTACACAAATGGGAAAAAGTCACATTTTTCTGGTAAGAAGTAATGGCAGTTGGTTAAAAATCTAATGTATAATGACACTTGGCAGTCTTTACTATAAAAATGTAACTTAATTATTCTTTGTTAAAGCTACAGCAGTCATTTTTTCTTGTGCCTGAATGCTTTAAACTCACTTGATATGTTTAACAGAAAAAAAAAATTCTTTAAATCCACATTGGTTAAACTTTGCCACACTGTAACAGCCAACAGTCAACTTTATCAACTGAAATGAGTGTAGTTAATTCAAAATTTACTGAAAGTTAATTCTACTCATTTAAAAAGAGTTTTGAACTCGGTGTTGAAGGTAATGAGTTAATTAAATACCTAATTTCTTCAGCTTAAATGGAGTAAGTTGACAGTACTCATAGAGATTAGTTTAACTCAAATGGTTTGTAGCAATCGGTTTCCTCCAGCGGTTTGAGTTGCCTTAACTTATTGGGATTTACAGTACTCTCTTGGTTTGAGTTCTCTTCATTTATTGGGTTTTATTGTGCTTGGATTGCTTCGTTTACTCAAATGGATTAAGTTCACAGTACTCATTAGGATTAGTTTTTGAACATAAACGGTTTTGTTGTAATCAGTTTCCTCAAATGGTTTTAGTTACCTTAACTTTTTGGGTTTCACAGTGCATTAATCTACAAGCTCCTGGCTAACAAAAAAATCTATTTACACTGAATAAAATGATGTCTGCAAAACTGTTGCAAACAATTTATTTGAGTTGAATTTAAAAAAACAAATTGAATAAAATTCAACCTAATTTGTTTGTTTAAATTCTGCCCAAATAAATTGTTTACAGCCACTTAGCGTAAAAAAAAAAAGAGTCAATCCAAGGAATCATCTCTGAATAATTTTTTTCAGTGTACTTGACATTGCGGATCCTGCGATTGTGATCCTGCGATGACTATTGTGCAAATGCACATTGCAATATCAATGCTGAAACGATATATTGTGCAGCCCTAATTACTAAAATATAAGAAAAAGCTATGCTTACAAAAACATTAACATTAACTCACAGCATTAAGCATAAGATGGTCCAGAGACTCCCAGCATCCCCTTTCAAACCACATAAACTACAGCAGAAGAATCAAATCGAATTCTGCAACCCATGTCATTTCTATTAGAGAGATAAAGCTAAGGCCTATCCATACCAAGACTTACAGTTACTCAAAATTATTAGCCCACCTTGAATTATTAGAATTATTATTAATATTATTTTTATTTTATCTTTGCCTTGATGACGGTTTATAATATTTTACTATGTATTTTTCAAGAAAGGCTTAACTAGGTTAATTAGGCTTAAGCAAGTCACTGTATAACGATGGTTTGTTCTGTAGACAATTAGAAAAAAATATTGCTTATTAATTATAATAATATTGACCTTAAAAAGGTTTTAAAAAAATTAAAAACTGCTTTTATTCTAGCCGAAATAAAACAAGTAAGACTTCCTCCAGAGGAAAGAAATATATAGGAAATACTGTGAAAATTTCCTTTAAGATTTCTTAAACATCATTTGGGAAATATTTAAAAAAGAAAAACAAAAATTCACAGGAGGACTAATCATTTTGACTTCAACACTCCACACTTTAACAAGGAAAAGGAATCCTGACAACAAGCACATTTCAGAAGTGGGAGGAAATATCAGAATAAAAGCAAAAGTGCATGTCTGTGCAGCAACTGGCATGAAAAAGCCTCCATAACAAGCTTGTCTTATGAAATCTCTCTGTGTGTGTCATACACCAGTGAGTTAATCCGTATCTCTGCACTTCAGCAGGGTGTGTGTTGTGTTCAGGTTCACTCCACCTCTCCCATCTCACTCACCAGGCTCATTATACAAGCAAACTTCTCACTTTATTGATCCTGCTGCGTGTCGGGAAGCAATTCCCTTTCATGCCGGATCATGAGTCATTGCGTTATGGGAACACACCAAAATCAGCTCATATTCAGCACATTTCTTATTAATGGGAGTTAAGAGCTAAGGTAATGCTGTACATGCTAATATAAATAGTAGATTTGAAGTATCAAGCTTTGACTTGAGGGAAAAAAACACACATTTTTGAGACTACAGCAATGTATACAGTGTAAAAATTGTAAAAATATGACATTCTAAATTATTTGTTATTTCCTTATATTTGATTTTCATTTCTTCTGTTCTGAATTAATAATTAATCCAAGAACAATTATTTTCTTTTTTAATATGTGAAGGGGTTTTTTTTGGACAGTTTCTGCTTATCAACAATCTAAGTTTATATATCTATCATGTAGTTTGGATGATGAAAATAGTTTAACAAAAGTGATGTTATAAACACAAAGTCAGTTAAATGTATCTGTCTCCTAAAATAAAATGTCAAAAATATGATTGAAATTACAACATCATTATTTATTAAAATTTATATATATAAAAAAAAATTTGCAAATAAATGAGTGAAACCTTGTGGTCTAAAGGATAGTGTCCAATCTTAAAGACTTAAAAATTACAATATTTAGTATTTTAGCAATATTGAATCTTTTAATACATCATCAAAATTCTTGCTCTAAATATGATTTTTTTGTGTGTATATATATATATATATATATATATATATATATATATATATATATATATATATATATATATATATATATATATATATATATATATATATATATATATATATATATAAACAAAATCTATATTTAGATGCATCACATACTAAACTGGTAAAAAATGACTTTACACAAGTTATTTAATATACACAGAAAGTAAATGAATTGTAAGCGTCTACTAAAATGAAATGTCAAAACATGACTGAAATAAGTGTTCATATTTTGACTATTAAAATGTACAAAAATAAGTGTTCATACAGCTTTTTATTATATGATAACATTTATAATTACTTAAACATTTTAGCTTACAAACAGGTAAAAGCTTGTGATCTAAAGGATACATCCTCTTTATTTCTATAGCTCTTTATCTATATTAAATGTAGATGGTGTCAAAGCAGCTCAACATAGATGAACAAAAGTTAGAAAATAGAATAAAAAGTCATAACAATATTTCAGATTGTGGAATATACCAACAGTAGATCATAAATGCATCATTTTATTATATTTAAAATTATTTGAAAACTTTTTTGCTAATAAATGAGTAAAGCCTTTTACTTTTAAAACCTTTTAAATTATAAAGACTTAAAATCACAATATTTCGTTTTTTTGACAATATTGAGTCTTTTAATAATTGATAATTCTTGCTCTAAATGTGCCTGACACAATGTTTATTTATTTATATATATATATATATTTTGTTACACTAAAAAAAACTTTAGTAGAATAACTGGAATAAGTATTAGTATTTTGACTATTAAAAATATATGAAATAATAATAATTTATGAAACAAGTGATCATAGAGCATATTATATCATAAGTATTTTATTTTATTTAAACTCTTTTGCTGACAGTTAAAAGCTTGTGGTCTGAAGGATAAATGTTTATTTCTATAGCTCTTTTTTACAATATAAATTGTGAAACAATTGTTAAAACAGCTTAAAGGGGAATAAAAAGTCATCATATTTCAGATTGTGGAACATACCAACAGTAGTAAAGTATAAATATTTGAAATGACAATATTTAGTATTTTGAGACTATGATCCTTAAATAGTCTATTAATATGTCATCATGTTTGTTACTCTTAATATTCTCAAACCAGATTAGTTTTTATATAAACTCGTTACACAAAACAAAATCTTTGTTTTGTTTTCTGTAAATCATCAGACATTGTATGTGACGGCTATTTGCTTTAAAAACACTATTCTTCTGAATATGCCTGAACATTTTATTTGTGCATGTACTGTGTAGTTTCACACATCCACTGTAACATCTTAGTAGGGGGGTCAAATTTAATAAAAAATAAATATAATATAAAACTGTGTATGGAAAGCATCGTCAATGCACGGTGATGCACCGAGATATCGAACTGAACCGAATCGATGGCATGATAATTATAACCGAACCTTGAGACCATAGGTTCACACCTCTACATCTTAGATTAAAGCTTTTGCTGTATGTACTCTAAAAGTAACATTACTTTGCAGAAAATCTCTATCACCAATTGTTTAATAGTGCCATTTGCCATTTAGTGACAATCCGACATTTTACACATGACTTCAGTGGTCCGTTCACCTCAGAAGCATGATGAAAGCATTTGTAGAGCTGCTTATATTCAGTCATTCAGATGAGGATATCTGGTGACTACAACTCTAACAATGACAGGATGTTAATTGTTTTATCCGCTCCAACAGAAGGGTTTGATTTGCTTTAAAGAGCTGTAAAATGAACGTTCTTATTATCCTCATTTCTCTGATAGACATTAAGGGAATTCAGCAACTATGAGCAACTATTCAAAATAAATAAATTAGAATTAAGATCTTGAACAAAACATAACTTTAAGGTTGAAAACGTTGACAGAAAATATAGAACCAAATATCTTACCAAATATCTAGCAAGTCCATTTATTAATGAACCATTGAATCATTCACTCAAATAGAGGTTAAATGATTTTTTTTTTTAGGTTTACACTGAAAGAAAAATGTGTTGCTGCTTGTTCAAATTACTTATTTTGAATAAGCTGAATCAACACAATTCTTAAGGTTTTCTTTTTTTAATTTGGACAACTGTACACTGTACAGAAATACAGGGTTCCACACAATTGCTTCATGCTGTCCATAAATAGATTAAGTTACCTTAATCATTTTTACAAATTTAAATAGATTGAACATAAAACAATTAAGTTGTAACCTCTAAAAACATTTTTAAATTAGTTTAAATATGCAGCAAAAGCCATTTTTTAAGTGTAACGTGCATTCAAATGGGATAAAATTCTTACGTTTGTCCATCTTTGTCCAAATTCAGAGCATTATAAACAGCATATGAACATGCACCTGTCAACACTTATTACTGTAACGGCTAGTGAAGTGCTGTCCAGGTAAACCTCACTCTATGACCTCAAAAGGTGCTCTAGCGACAGAAGTTAGGACCATTTAATATTCTTTTTGCAACCGACTCCTATGCAAAGAATCCCCATTGTGATCCCAGCTCAGAGCATGTTAGGTGCAGTAGAACATGTGGGGGCTCATCCGGGATGGGAGTGAGGTTTAGGGGGTGAGTGTAACGAAGACCAGCTAGCTAAGTGCTATGCAGGTAAACCTCACTCCTCTATGACCTCAATCGGTGCTCTAGCGACAGATGCAAGGACCATGGTCTTTAGCCTCCTAACAAACGCTAGGAACGCTTTGACCATGGTCTCTAGCCTCCTGCAACAAACTCTCAAGCAAAGAATCACCGATTCAATCCCAGCTCAGACAGAGTTGGGTGCAATAGGACCAGTGGGTTACATTATACGTCTATACGTAGCTCTTGCCAGCGCTAATTTGAATACAGAATTGATTCTGAACTTCTGACAATCGTTTCAGAATCGCTAGACAAAGAATTTGCGATGCACTGATAATTCTTTTTTTTCTCACCGCTATCCTTTGCACAAGGAAGTTGCTTATTGTCACACACGGTTTTCCAGTCGGAAGGACCCATCCCTATGCCCTGTTCACTTCAAAGCTGTCACTTCTTAGAGTAAATCTTTAGAGCATAGGGATGAGCCCTTCCACATAGAATATAGTGCTAAAATTATAGCAAGTGACTGTTTTTAAGAACAGACCATCTTTATGAACATCACTCATTCACTTGATTCATTCAAAAATAGATTCATTCATGATTGAAATACTGCAATGTTGCTCTGAGCAGACATTTGTCAATATTTAATAATTCAATATATCGTCATAATGAACATGCACTATATTAATATTGTGGGCACTTCATAATAATAATACCATATATCTTGATAAAAGCTTCAGCCAGCAATTGCAACAAAAAAAATTCCAATACTGGCAGAAGCATAGCTCTGAAACACACAAATGTCCTGCTCCTGGTTTGCTTGGTAGTATGTGCACTGTGAAAAAAATTAAATTAAATGACAATATTGTGACTAAAATGTTATGTACTCGGTAGTATAAAAATGTATTTTTTTTAATTGCTGAAAAAATTTGAAATTCACATAACTGAATGAGTCTCATGCTGATGTGAGCAGCATTGTCTGTGTGATATAACATCAATTATATTATATCTTATCGATATAAAAAACAAAACCTCAAATTATTGTTTTTATAGGTTAATATAACTACAATCCTCATAGTCAATGTTTTTTTTTTATTATTTTGCAAAGTGAGCTACCTGCTCAACATCAGCGTGCACATTATTAAAACAACAAAGACAATATAACAGATATGAGTTTCAGTAGTCATGTCAAAGCAGTAACTAAATCAGCATACTATCATCTCAAAAATTGCAAGAATAAGATGCTTTGTTTTCAGTGAGGACTTAGAGAAACTTGTTCATGCTTTTATCAGCAGCAGGGTGGATTACTGTAATGGACTTCTCACTATCCCTCATAAAAAGACAGTCAGTCAGACAGCTCATCCAGAACATTGCTTCCAGGATTCTGACAAAACCAGAAAATCAGAGCACATCACAGCTGTCTCCAGGTCTTTACACTGGTTCCAAGTTACATTCAGAATAGATTTTAAAGTATTACTACTTTTCTTTAAATCACTAAATGGCCTAGGACCTCAGTACATTACAGATATGCTCACTAAATACAAACCTAACAGATCACTCAGATCTTAAGGATCATATAAATTAGAAATTCCATGAGTTTCTACGCTTCCCACTGCTGGAATCAGCTTCCAGAAATGATCAGATGTGCTCCAACATTAGGCACGTTCAAATCTAGACTGCAAAAACATCTGTTAAGCTGTGCCTTTACTGAATGAGCACTGTGTTACGTCTGACAGATCATACTATTACGTTTTTCTTTTCTTTTTCATGCTTTTATAACCTGTTTGAACACATTTTAATCTGTTTTACATCATTTTATTCTTTGTAGTTTTATTTTTTTATACTTGTTTCTTTTATTCCCGTTTATGTTAAGCACTTTGAATTACCATCGTGTATGAAATGTGCTATATAAATAAACTTGCCTTGCCTATAGTTGTTGCTGCTTTTCGCTGTAAAACAGATGTATGTGAAAGACACAGAATAACTATTTGCTTATCGGCCAATCACCAGTAGAATGAAGAAGTCTGACATGATCAGCCTGAATACAAAGCCAAGCAGTTTAAAGATTATTAAAATATGTGCATTGTTCAAATAAGTGAAATGACAAGTGTGCCGCTTTCAGCTTTGTGTGCCGAAACTAAACAGTTGTAAGCATTTTCATTAACAGTCTCACCACATTTAGGCACAGTGTAAAGAGCTGGGCGGTCGAATCTTTAAAAGAGAGTGTTCTCAAAGAGGCACACAACACAAGTGATGTCATGGGAAATGTACCGTTCAGGGGTTAATTTGCATTTTCTTTCTTTGCTGGAACAACCGTTGTGACAGGAACAAGATATTTGAACATGGAGTGCTAAAATAACTGCTCACCCTTTACAATAATGAGTAAAATATCCGTTACAGGGTTTAGTTATATTTGTTAATGCTAATAAACATGTAGTTGTTTTTTTGCTAGTTCACTAGTTAATTCAGGTCTAATTTTAAAAAATACATAAATAAATAAAAAAAATTAAATTAAATTAAATTAAATTAAATTAAATTAAATTAAATTAAATTAAATTAAATTAAATTAAATTAAATTAAATTAAATTAAATTAAATATCTTAGTGCAAGCTAACTCCGGTTCATAATATAATATTATAATATTCATATTTCTAAATGTTGAAAATAACATTAACCAAAATAACTAAGAAGTGATATTTAGAAATATTTAACATCTTAATCAAATCAAATCACTTTTATTGTCACATGATCAGCAGCACGTTTGCTATGATGAGTGAAAAGCTTAGATGCTGGCACCAGACAGTACAAAATACAGACAGTGCAAATACAACGACAATGTGAAATTGACAGTGATATGTGCAATGAATAGGTGTCCACATAGTTGTAGGCAGTGTTGGACAATATTACCAAACATGTTCACTGTTTTGTTTCGTTTAAAATATCAATAATTCCAAATAAAATTATTTTGTGTTACATTTAAAAACCTTATTACTTTATTTGATTTAATAAGATATATTTATTTACAATTTATGTTTAGCTTAGCTTAAAAGGAGTAAAATGAAACAAATTGCACCATTTAAAGTACATTTACATTTTTACATTTACATTTAGTCATTTAGCAGACGCTTTTATCCAAAGCGACTTACAAATGAGGACAAGGAAGCAATTTACACAACTAAGAGCAACAATGAATAAGTACTAAAGGCAAGTTTCAGGTCTGTAAAGTCTAAGAAGGGAAGTGTTAGTAATTTTTTTTTTTTTTTTTTTTTTTTTGTACAGTTAGTGTGATATTCAAATAGGCAATTGCAGATTAGGAAGTGAAGTGGAGACTAAATAGTTGAGTTTTTAGTCGTTTCTTGAAAATAGCGAGTGACTCTGCTGTTCTGATGCAGTTAGGGAGTTCATTCCACCAACTGGGCAGATTGAGCGTGAGCGTTCGCGAAAGTGATTTTTTTCCTCTTTGGGATGGAACCACGAGGCGACGTTCATTCACAGAACGCAAGTTTCTGGAGGGCACATAGATCTGCAGAAGTGAGAGCAGATAAGAAGGTGCTAGGCCAGAAGTCACTTTGTAGGCAAACATCAGAGTTTTGAATTTGATGCGAGCAGCAACTGGCAGCCAGTGCAAACGGACTAGCAGCGGAGTGACATGTGCTCGTTTAGGTTCATTGAAGACAACTCGTGCTGCTGCATTCTGGAGCAGTTGAAGAGGCTTGATAGAGTTAGCTGGAAGCCCAGCTAGTAGAGAGTTGCAGTAATCCAGTTTGGAGAGAACAAGAGCTTGAACAAGGAGTTGAGCTGCATGTTCAGATAAGAAGGGTCGGATCTTTCTGATGTTATAGAGTGCAAATCTGCACGATCGAGCAGTTCTAGAAATGTGGTCAGAGAAGTTTAGTTGGTCATCAATCGTTACTCCAAGGCTTTTCACCATTTTGGATGCAGTAATGGTTGCCCCATCCATCTGGATTGAAAAGTTATGGTGTAGAGTCGGGTTGGCAGAAACTACAAGCATTTCCGTTTTTGCGAGGTTCAGCTGAAGATGATGATCTTTCATCCAGTGTGAAATATCCAACAGGCAGGCTGAGATACGAGCTGGAACCGAGGGATCATCAGGATGAAAAGAGAGGTATAGCTGGGTATCATCAGCATAGCAGTGGTAGGAGAATCCATGTCTCTGGATGACTGGTCCTAGAGATGATGTGTAGATGGAGAAGAGAAGTGGCCCAAGAACAGAGCCTTGAGGTACCCCAGTGTTTAGATGCTGTAGGTTGGACACCTCTCCCCTCCAAGACACCCTGAATGACCTGTCAGAGAGGTAAGATCTGAACCATTGTATAACAGTGCCCGCAACGCCCAGTGACTCAAGCGTAGATAGCAGGATCTGGTGGTTGACAGTGTCAAAAGCAGCTGACAAGTCCAGCAAAATGAGGACTGATGATTTAGAGTCTGCTTTAGCCAGTCTGAGATCCTCCACGACCGAGAGCAGGGCAGTCTCAGTTGAGTGGCCTTTCTTAAAGCCGGATTGCTTGTTGTCCATGAGATTGTTTTGAGTAAGAAAGTCCAGGACTTGATTGAACACTACTTTCTCCAGAATCTTGGCCATGAATGGAAGCAGGGATACTGGTCTGTAGTTTTCAAGTAGCGTATGGTCCAGGTTGGGTTTCTTTAGCAGTGGGGTTACCCTAGCCTGCTTAAATGTAGTGGGGAATAAACCAGAGTCAAGAGATGTGTTAATTATGTGAGTCAGTGTTGGTATGACTGCAGGAGAGATGGCTTGCAAGAGATGAGAGGGAATGGGATCGAGTGGACAGGTGGTTGCATGGCTAGATAGCACAAGTTTGGACACCTCAGACTCAGAGAGCTGAGAAAAAGAGGTGAGTGTGTGTGGTGTTGGTGGTGTATCTTGCGTGTTTGTTGTAGGTGCAGCAAATTGAGCACTGATTTTTGCAGTTTTGGTGCAGAAGAATGTAGCAAAGTCATCAGTAGTAAGTGTGGAGGATGCGGGTGGAGGAGGAGGATAGAGGAGGGAGGAAAATGTTTTAAAAAGTAGGCGAGGATTAGTGGCATTGTTGATTTTCAGACGGTAATACGTCTGCTTTGCAGAAGTAACCTCAGCTGAGAAAGAGGACAGAAGAGTTTGGTATGTTAAGAGATGTGCAGGATTTTTAGTTTTCCGCCAAATTCTCTCCGCAGCCCGAAGTTTTGAGCGATGCTCACGGAGAGCATCCGAGAGCCAGGGTGCAGGAGGACTGGCACGGGCTGGCCTGGATGCAAGAGGACATAATCGGTCTAGACATGATGCTAGTGTGGAGCAGAGTGTATTAGTGGCACTGTTCGAATCAAGTGCAGTGAGTTTGCGAGATGGAGGAAGAGAGTCTGAAACAATGGTGGATAGTCTATTGGGTGAGAGAGATCGTAGGTTTCTGCGAAAGGTAACCAGTGTAGGAGTGTGTGGCGGCTCAGGAGTAATGTGGATGTTGAGAGACAGAAGGAAATGATCAGATATTTGTAGTGGAGTTACTATTGTTTGATTAGTGAAGCAGTGTCGTATTACCCTAATATTAGTAAAAAAATGTAACAAACTGCACCATGTAAAGACGTAGGTTTTTTTAATTAAGTCAAATTTAAGACTTTTAAAGACGAATTTAAGAACAATATGAATGAAATTCTAGACTTATACACGGCTGACACTAAAATTTTTTGTAATCGCCTGGTTGGACCAATGCAATTGATAAAAACAAATGTAGTTATTTCTTAACCACATATTTTAATGTGTCAAAACAAGTAAACTCTAGTTGTAAAGACTTTTTATCCAAGATAATGTTTCTTTTTTATGGCAAGTTTGACATTGTTAAATATTTGTATTTATTCTGACGAAAACTACACAAAGAATGAAACATTTATATTTGTTCGCTTTTGGTCCAAATGAATTGAGCAACTGAATGTGTTTCTGTAATTAAACCTTAAGTTTCATGTCTATTTTTTAAATATATTTTAAATATACACTCACACTTTCTTCTGTAAATAGTTTTTGTGTAAATGGAAGATTATGTAAAGGAATATATTGCTGTTATCATCATGAGAAAATGTGTTATTGTTTATATTATTTTCCTAATTTGGGAATTTAATAAAAAATGCAGTAAAATGTCTAACAAAGTAAACATCTCTTTGCAATAAAAAAAACTAAATATGTATACATTTTAAAATAAACTATTTAGATAGATTGTTGGTGATTGGACGGGTGTTGTGCTGATTTGGTAGCTTTACTTTAACAACTTTTCAAATTAACACCTATTTAAAATTATTTAAGATTTACATCCCAATAATTCTGTTTATTTAAGACGTTTCAGAGCTTAAAATTTTGAAATTAAAGACATTTCAATAAATTTAAGACCCCGCAGACACCCTGATGAATACATTATATTTTATAAATAACTGCTTTATTTTTTAACACATCTTAATTGTGAAAGTCTTAATATTATTACAAACTTTCAAACAATTACCTTCTAATGATGATTAATTATAAATAAGAGCACATTAAAGGCCTTTCAAGATGAAAAAAACTGTGGCTTTAAACTGAAGCGATACTAATGCATACATCACGGACAAACATCACTCAAGCCCCGAAGCTTCATAATAACATAATTGCAGAGCAACTGCGTGGACAGATGAAGCAGGAGTTTGAGGTCCCATGATGAAGCCAGCAGTCATATCTCTTCCAGGATATGACCTAAAGAGCTCTTTTCTCTGGGGAAAACAACAGTGCTTCATGACCAGAGCCTCTCCACTGAATAAAATAATGAGCTATTGGCCTGTCTTTCCTCATTTTCCATGACGCTTTCTCTCCCAATAGGGCTGAATGATTTTAGCACATAATCGAGTGGTAAATGTATTGACCGATATTGTGATTGCAATTTACTATGCCATTTGTCTTCTGTATTATTCAAGACAGTGAATGAAGAAATCATTAAATAGCATGACCAAGTGTCATTATTAATTATACTGTAAAAAAAAAGGATTTATGGGGGGGGGGAAAATTCATGATAACAAACATTTATGGTACTTTAACTTATTTTAATCAGGTTTCAATAAAAATAAATAAGATATACAGTTTAACAAAATTCATCTCAACTTGCATAAATCAATCTGACTAAAATATTAAAAAAGCAGAATTTTGTGTATCATTAGAATAAATATTTCACACTTGTCCATGCAAAAAAAACGCGGTTTTAATTATTCAGTTTAAATGTTTTGTTTATATTAGGCAAATTAATTTTTGAACAATACACTAAAACTGAACAGTGAAATTCATTAAATTAAATGAGTTATAATAAATTTAAATTAGTTTAGTTACTAATGAAAATAAATCTTGAGGCAGCAAGTCTCCTGAAATACATACATAATCATCTAGGGTTTACAGAGAATGGTCAGAATAAGAGAACATATCCAGTGCGCGGCAGTTCTGTGGGCACAAATGCCTTGTTGATGCCAGAGGTCAGAGGAGAATGGCCAGACTGGTTCGAGCTGATAGAATGGCAACAGTAACAGAACAGCATCTCTGAGCAACATGTCGAACCTTGAGACAGATGGGCTACAGCAGCAGAATATCACACCGGGTGCCACTCCTGTCAGAACAGGAAACTGAGGCTACAATTCACACAGGCTCACCAAAAATGGACAATAGCAGATTGGAAAAACGTTGCATGGACTGATGAGTCTTGATTTCTGCTGTGACATTCAGATGGTAAGGTCAAAATTCCATCCAGCCTTGTATCAACAGTTCATGCTGGTGGTGATGTAATGGTGTGGAGATATTTTCTTGGCACACTTTGGGCCCATTAATACCAATTAAGCATAGTCTCAACACCACAGCCTACCTGAGTGCTGTTGCTGACCCTGTCCATCCCTTTAAGACCACAGTTTACCCATCTTCTGATGGCTACTACCAGCAGGATAAAACACCATGTCATAAAGCGCAAATCATCTCAGACTGTTTTTTTGAACATGACAATGAGTTCACTGTACTCAAATGGCCTGCGCAGTCACCAGAGCTCAATCCAATAGAGCACCTTTGGGATGTTGTGGAATGGGAGACTCACATCATGGATGTGCAGCTGACAAATCTGCAGCAACTGTGTGATGCTATCATATCAATATGGAGCAAAATCTGAGGAATATTTCCAGTACCTTGTTGAATCTATGCCATAAAGAATTAAGGGCAATTCTAAAGGGAAAAGAGGATCCGACCCGGTACTAATAAGGTGAACCTAATAAAGTGGCCAGTAAGTGTATATACACAGGTCATTCTAATAAGAAAAAAAATCATTGAAATGTGTAACCTGATGCTTCCTCCGCAGGCTGATTTACTCTTGCATGTCACATGACCACATTGTAATCTGCGGTTTAAAAATCATTCTAGAATATTGCAGTATTATTGCAGATGCAATTAATCTCCCATGCGCCGTTCATTTGACTCCAGCGTCATCATCAGCTGCACTGAAAAATCCATCATTATCATCAGAGCTCTGCTTTCAAACGCAGTCACGAAACGAACTCTAAACCAACAGCTCCACAGACTCGTGACATTGTCTGTAATTTTCTGCCTCTCTCATTAAAAGCTAATCCATTACTCTGAGAGCGGTGATCAGTTCAAGGCAGCAGACGAGCCGATAGCTTTCCATCACGCGCTTTACATAACGGAGGTCATTCGGTGCAGATTTCAGGATCGACCATATACAAAACAAACCCTGGCCTTTGGTCAGATACAAGCCAATGTTCCTAACGGCAAGTTCCAGTATTGATCCCTATTGAACCAATCAAAGCAATGTGAAGTCTGTTATTGGCATGTGCAATCGTGAGCCTTCATGATGTTCTGCGAATAAACAAAGTGGAAATAATAGATTTAATGAGTGATTTTAATAGACAATTGTTGTCTCTGGTATATTTGTCTTTCATTGAAAGCTTGTGCTGCATGTATTTTTTCATTCATTGATTGATTTGAGTTCTTTCGAATGGAAAACATACACAAAGCAATTCTTTAAACAAAATACATTTCAAGATGATCAACAATATATTTACGTATCCATAAACACTTAAAATAACAAATGTTTTTAGCCGGTTTAAAATGGAGTGGGATGAAGTGCATTTTGCCAATGGATTTTTGATTAATTTAAGTAGGTCGTTCCTGTTTTTAGTGCTAGTGTGTTATTGATCGTGTTCTCATCGGCTGCTTTGCTTTGTGTCGATGAGTTTAAAAACAACACAGATGAAGTTCTCAATCTCATGACCTAAATGTTGCATCAAATGTTTTGCAAGTTATGGCCAAGACCAAGGGTATTATACAATCATCTATTAACATCAATGTTTTGAAAAGAGCAAACAAACTGAAGAAAGTTTTCGTAAATGCAGAACAAATCCTGAGTAGGGCTGTGGGATTAATTGAAATCAAATCGCAATTTGAAACATTGTGATTAGTTTAATCACATATTTTATATTAGGCTGCAATATAAAAAATATATGTATGTGTATATATATGTATATGTATGTATATGTGTGTGTATGTATGTATATATATATATATATATATATATATATATATATATATATATATATATATATATATATATATATATATATATATATATATATATATATATAAACCAGTCCACTATGGTTAAGAATATTAAACCTGCTTTTTTTTTTTTTTGCGATAGTGTCGTGAGGCACATGGTATTGGTTGCTGTCTATTTGTCATTTAAGATTCCCCATGACTCCCTATGTCAAGGAAATCGTGCTGAAATCGTGTGATCTAACCGGGGCATTATAACTAGCCAATTGAGTGAACACACTTTTGTTCTGACCGATCAGAATTGTGCAACTGAACTACGCCCACAATAAAAGAAAAGAAAACAAACAGGAAATCGCTGACAAGAGGGATTATGGTGTCTGCTGCTTCAGAAGCATTAATAGACTAATCCATATCAAAGAAAAACAGTATTTGTAATATGGGAATATTTTGGTTTTACAGTCACAGACACGAAACAAAAACAGGTAATTTTTAAAAGCTGTCGCTGAATAGTTGCCACAGCTTACATATTATTGAGCTGAAGCTTGATTAAAATTCAAATCAGCTTGAAGCCTAAATTAAATCGTGAATCAAATCACAATATCTGTCAAAAAATAAAGAAAAATAAAGTAACGCAATTAGATATTTTCCCTAAATCTCACAGCCCTAATCCTGAGTCATCTATGAGAGTAAATTAAATAGATTCAGGGAAAACACATAAAATGGATAGGAATTTCAGTTTATATGTAAAATACAAAATAACCCACTTTTACAATGAAATAAAAATTATATCATAACTCTACGAAATAACAAATGTAATTTACTTTTATATATCTGAATAGTTATTTATGGATATATTATGTATATATTACATAACGTGTGGATTGGAATAAATAGACACATTATAATAAACGTACTTTTTTGTAGTGCTGAGCAAAAATTAATCATGATAAACTGCATCCAAAATAAAAGTTTGTTTTGACATAATATACGTGTGTGTATTACATACAGCGGGGGAAATAACAATAGATGTTCAATGAACTGAACATGTCACCATTTTTCTCAGAAAACATATTTCTAAAGATGCTGTTCCCTTAATTTTCCCCAGATGTTAGTAATAACCAAAGAATTCCATATTTGAAAAGAAAACTAATCTAATTAGTTTACAAATTAAGCTATGTGTAAAAAAATGAAATGACACAGGGAAAAGAATTGAACACATGAAAAAAGGGAGGAGTAGAAAGGCAGTCAAAGTCCAGACAGCAGCTGAAAACTTTCAGTAGACATTCAACAACCCTCTGCCCTTCATCATTGCAAATTAATGTTAGCTGCTTCAGCCAAACATCTACATTATCAGGATGATGAAGATGAATCCTTTCAGCAAGACAATGATCCAAAACACAGTCAAGAAAACTCAGAGAAAATTCAGAGAAAGAAAACCAAGCTGTAGAATGGCTCAGCCAATAACCTCACTTATATACAAAAATACAAAATAAAGTTTTTGAATGCAATTAATCGAGATTAATTAATTATGATTATTTTTTTCCAGCACAATTTTTTGTTGTTTTTAGTACTAACAACTATTGTTGGTTTTTTAATTAATTTTAAAAAGGTGTAATAATATTGCATTACAATAAATAACAGAAGTAATTAAATTCTTTTATCGGTGCATGCACACATTTAAGATGAATGAATAGTGCCCGAAAACAAGTCAATCTTCAACATTATCTACAAGACCATATTAAGTTATATAGATGATAGTCTTGTGCAAGCCGTATATTTGCATTTAATCTCAATGGGTCGACAATATGTGTGTGATCAATACCTTCATCAGGACAGTAGCATCCCACAGGGGTCAGAGGCTTAACCCCTCAGGGATCTGAGCACTTTAGCAAAACAGGAACCACAACTAAAGAGAAGAAATGCAAAAATGTTGTCCACCAGGCAAGCAGTTGTCAAAACACAGCCCCCTGTCCCACATTATCTTCATTCCATAGCCATATTTAAAGCTGATTCCCCAGTGTTATACTCCTCCAGAGTTTGATCCAGCGCATGCTCACTGTCTGTTTTTGCAAAGCCAGTTTGTGAATCAGTAGGCCTACATTACATGTGCTAATCCTGTGGCTTCAATACTGGGGATTGCGGTCAAGCTGAGGATATAATGGGTTTCCCCAAGATCAGCTGTGATTGGTCAAGCAAATGCCAAGGCACACGAGCTGATGTTGGTTTTTAATTATAATATATATAAATATATATATATATATTTGTTAAAAAGGTCATAAGTTTTCTTTCATGATGTTTTTCACACTTTTAGTTTGTTTATCTTGGTTCATTTGGTCTGAACAAAAAATAAATTAAACATCATAGCTCTGATTTGCTTATATTTACACCTTTACACATTTTTACACCAAACGTAAAGAAATAAAAGAAAAAATATAAACTGCTTTTAAGAGTTATATTTATGATAGAACCCGCCAAACATCTGAAACAATGACATGTGAAAGAGTCAAAACAATTCCAGAAACCACACACGCATACACGCACACACAAACGCAAGGTGATCCATTTCTGACACCTTTATTGAACTGTAAATATTTTTGATCTTTCTGTACTTTATTTTTGCACCTTACCAAATAACTTTCTAATTTTGGTTTGTTTCTTTGGCAACGTTGAGTTCATATTTTAGTTAAATTGTACCAGAGTTCATTCCGAAATGGGCTGCAGCCTGCAACTCCATTGTTCTGCAGTCTCTGTCTGCTAGTTTGGAGCACATTTATTCAAATGATCTGCAAACAGAGCAATGATACCAGAGTCCATCATCAAACCAAGCCTACCAGACGTGAACACATACAGTGATTCAAGTCTACATATAACTTCCAAAATAAATTGGGAAAAAATGAGCATGAATCCACCCAAAAGCACACACACACACACAAAACAAATTGAGATTTGGTGAATTGTAGTGTTGTCACTATTTAGGTCATGATAACCCTTTATGGTACAGGACGCCGCACATGAGATTTGAGACAGAATGAGAATATAAAAGTAGGGCTGGGCGATATTGCAAAAACATTATTATGAAATCATGTTTCATATCATTCCATATCGATAATTATTGAATATTGTTTAACAATACATTTAGAAATATTGGGATTTTTTTATTTAACCACTTTATTTTAATTTACCAACATTGCTAAGGCATTTTTTTAATAGTCAAAAACATTTAAACAAAATATTTCATCACTTTAACATAAAATAAACATAAGAGTTAAAGTCTTAAACTTCATCCCCCGGTTTCACAAACAAGGTTTAAGGCTAGTCAAGATTAAATTGCATGTTTGAGCTGTCTCAACTCAAATTAACTTGTAGAGAGATGTCTTAAATATGTCAGTGTCATTTTTTTTGTCTCCAGGTGCACATCAGTAATATTTTTCTAAGGTCATTTTTATAAATTTGTCTTAAATAGCCTAATTTAACTAAGGCCTAGTCCTGGCTTAACCTAAGCCGTTTGTAAAAACTTGGCCCATAAGTTATAAAGTCTTAAACTTCATAAATAAAATGTTACAAAGTGTGTGCAATGGTAAAGTGTTAATAATAAACAACCAAAGCAAACTTTAAGGTAATCTGTACTGTGTGAATAATAATGATACAGTAAACCACAAACTGTCAACAACATAATTTATGATAATCAAATCTGAGCTTTCAAGTAAAGGAACCAACCATCATTATTCAAATACATACTGCAGCATTACAGATTGTGAAGTTGAATGACTACATTAGCCTCTTTGCTAAACTCTTTCAGATAGGGAGCTAGTGGCTGGGATGCTCAAAAAAAGAAACCAAAAAGCCACTCTGGCGACATCCTTTTTCATTTATAATCTCCTCACTGCTGCTATACGGCAAAAATTTTCACATGTGTTGTTATTCCGACCTGAAGTGACAATCGCGTGTGCGTGGATTCCTTGACCATTTAGCCTAGTCCGCTGTCGCCACTGCCTCGCATGGTTCAGGATTGGTAGAGCTACGCATCGATGAATTGGCTCTTCAGTGTTTGAACTCTCAGTAATGATTAAAATCACACTGAACTGAGCTAAACTGAACTGAACTGAACTTAAACACTAAAACCTGAACCACTATGTTCCAGTTACTGAACCACACTGTTCCAGTTACTATGACCATTTATGTGAAGCTGCTTTGACACAATCTACATTGTAAAAGCGCTATACAAATAAAGCTGAATTGAAAAAAAAATTGAATTACAATGGGCTTTGCATTCGCGCTCCCCTGGCGTCTCTCGTAACTAGCCATCCATTGATTATTTTCTCAGAGGATGACAAACAGACAAACCATTGCTGTAGATCAGTTGCAAGTTCAAAACGCTGCAGTGTTTGGGTGCGCTGTGTTTGTCTGAGGTAATTAGTCTGCCATTATTACTCAAATGTGTATATTCCATACAAAGTACGAGGCAGATTGGTTAGTTCTACCTATGTACATGAATCGCAGTGGGCTTGCGGCATTCAGAAAAGTTGACATGTTTTCAAATAGGTGCGCCTGGAAAATGCATTCTTTTATCAATATTGACAATGTTCAGTCAATAAATATCGATACCGATTTTAATCGCTCAGCCCTATATAAAAATACTGTAAAATGCAGCTCTAGAGAAAATTCATCAGTTTAAAAAGTTATTATCAGTTGTGTATATGCAGAAATAGGAATGTTCCAATGCAAAAGAATATTGTGTATTATTTAAAAAACCACTTCAAAACAAGACTATTGTTTATTAAGATAACTCGTTAGCAGAAAATGACAACAGGTCAATAAAAAATATTCCAGCTTTGATGAGACCTTAAATACTGAAAAGTATACGCGTGTATCCATATTTTACCTTTCTCATATTTTAATGGCAGTCTGAAAACACGGAAGATTTTTATATTGACTTATGGTCATTTCCTGCATATTTAAGCTCTAAAAATGAGCATACTTTTATTATAGTTTATCATAAAATAGTATTAAGCTTCTAACGTTAAACACAAAGAGATATTTTACTCATAACATGTACCTATTAATCACAACTGATACCAAGTTTGAAGTGATCTTTAAACTTTAATAGAGCTTTTTTTTTACATTATGTTATTAAACTATTATCTATAAAAAAGGAACCACCTATAAAATCTTAGATCCTATTCAAGAAGATCTGTTGTTATCATTTTAAACTAGTAACATTGAATTACAACAAGCAATCACACACACACACACACACACACACACACACACACACACACACACACACACAACACAGATTTCCAACCTCTGCCCCACATACAGCAAAAACAGATCAAAACGCACAACAGTAAATCAGAAAAAGAGCATGTTAGATCAATAAATCACGACAGCCTGTTTACGAACAGCTGATTAAGTATGCAAGGACGTCACTTGGCACACCCACAGGAAAAATGCACACCAGTCTCATTCCATTCATAATAGTCAAAACTTCTTCACCTGAGTCACTTAGTTAAAGGCATGGGACAGAAATCACACACACACACCAGTTCATCTGGGGCTAAAGGGCGAGTATGCATAAAAC